>NC_084620.1:9778274-9955774 GCF_033978795.1 Nerophis ophidion
TAATTTGTGCACACCTGAAGGAAAAAAACAGTGAAACAAAAATGGATTTGAAAAAAGTGCACATGTAGATTTGTCCTGACAAGAGTCACTACCTTGAACGTTGGTAAAGTGCTGGTCGTCCATCATTTCCATGGTGAAATCACAGATTGCTTTAGTCCCCATGCTCAGAGAGTATGGGGTATCGGAATGTCTTATTGTGGCAGTCCGCTCCCTGTATGATCAGTGTCAGAGCTTGGTCCGCATTGCTGGCAGTAAGTCGGACACGTTTCCAGTGAAGGTTGGACTCCGCCAAGGCTGTCCTTTGTCACCGATTCTGTTCATAACTTTTATGGACAGAATTTCTAGGCGCAGTCAAGGCGTTGAGGGGTTCCGGTTTGGTGGCCACGGGATTAGGTCTCTGCTTTTTGCAGATGATGTAGTCCTGATGGCTTCATCTGGCCGGGATCTTCAGCTCTCACTGGATCGGTTCGCAGCCGAGTGTGAAGCGACTGGAATGAGAATCAGCACCTCCAAGTCCGAGTCCATGGTTCTCGCCCGGAAAAGGGTGGAGTGCCATCTCCGGGTTGGGGAGGAGACCCTGCCCCAAGTGGAGGAGTTCAAGTACCTAGGAGTCTTGTTCACGAGTGGGGGAAGAGTGGATCGTGAGATCGACAGGCGGATCGGTGCGGCGTCTTCAGTAATGCGGACGTTGTATCGATCCGTTGTGGTGAAGAAGGAGCTGAGCCGGAAGGCAAAGCTCTCAATTTACCGGTCGATCTACGTTCCCATCCTCACCTATGGTCATGAGCTTTGGGTCATGACCGAAAGGATAAGATCACGGGTACAAGCGGCCGAAATGAGTTTCCTCCGCCGTGTGGCGGGGCTCTCCCTTAGAGATAGGGTGAGAAGCTCTGCCATCCGGGAGGAGCTCAACGTAAAGCCGCTGCTCCTCCACATCGAGAGGAGCCAGATGAGGTGGTTCGGGCATCTGGTCAGGATGCCACCCGAACGCCTCCCTAGGGATGTGTTTAGGGCACGTCCAGCTGGTAGGAGGCCACGGGGAAGACCCAGGACACGTTGGAAAGACTATGTCTCCCGGCTGGCCTGGGAACGCCTCGGGATCCCCCGGGAAGAGCTAGATGAAGTGGCTGGAGATAGGGAAGTCTGGGCTTCCCTTCTTAGGCTGCTGCCCCCGCGACCCGACCTCGGATAAGCGGAAGATGATGGATGGATGGATGGATTTAGTCCTTTGGTCGTATCTGGTAAGCTTTTTTTTTTCACTTTTCAAACGCTGCGGTGATAGAAGCTAGCCTTTCTTTATGGCTGTCTTTGCGATAGCTTCTATAGCAGCAGGCGTCTTCTCAGGCTTTCAAAACACTGTCAAAGTGATGCTGGCGCTTCACGTGGCTAAAAAGGGTTGTCGTGTTGAAGCGTGAAGTTGTTTCGAATGTTTGAAGAACATCTGGTGCAATTAGCATGCAAAATGTCTACTTCTGAAACAGTGACGAAGTCTAACACAATTGACGACATGTTTGAGGAGAGGAGCTTAATTAGTTCACCATAACCCACACTGCAAAAAGGCAGTGTTCAAAAACAATATTTTTTTTTTTTAAATTAGGGGTATTTTATTTGAACTAAGCAAAATGATCTGCCAATAGAACAAGAAAATTCGGCTTGTCAAGACTTTCCAAAACAAGTCAAATTAGCTAACCTCAATGAACGCAAAAATACCTTAAAATAAGTATATTTTATATATAAAAGTGTACTTTTCTTGGTAGAAAAAAAGAGACCTTTTTGTTCAATTTGTTGGAAAATATTCTTAAACTAAGTAAATGTTAGTGCCATTATCTTGACATAATGATATGCGCTCGGCATCATAATTTTTTTTTTTTCATGCTTGAGGTAAGAAATTATTGCTTTAAAAAAATGTGTTTTATACTTGTGAGTGTTCAACTTTGCAACAGTTGATATTCTAGTTTCTAGCATTTTTACTCAATTTAGGTCATCAAATCTCAAAAACAAGCTGTAGTATCTTACTGAGATTTTTTTAGAACCAAAACCCTTAAAACCCTAAAAAGCCATAAAACCTCCTCTCTGAGCTGCTACCTTACCGTGGTAGAGGAGTTTGCGTGTCCCAATGATCCTAGGAGCTATGTTGTCTGGGGGTTTTCATGCCCCCTGGTAGGGTCTCCCAAGACAAACAGGTCCTAGGTGAGTGATCAGACAAAGAGCAGCTCAAAGACTTCTATGGAATTACAACGAAATGAACCCAGATTTCCCTCGCCCGGACGTGGGTCACCGGGGCCCCGCTCTGGAGCCAGGCCCGGAGTTGGGGCACGATGGCGAGCGCCTGGTGGTCGGGCCTGTTCCCATGGGGCCCGGCCGGGCACAGCCCGAAGAGGCAACGTGGGTCATCCCTCCAATGGGCTCACCACTCATAGGAGGGGCCATAGAGGTCGGGTGCATTGTGAGCTGGGCGGCAGCCGAATGCAGGGCACTTGGCGGTCCGATCCTCGGCTACAGAAGCTAGCTCTTGGGACGTGGAACGTCACCTCACTGGGGGGGAAGGAGCCTGAGCTAGTGCGCGAGGTAGAGAAGTTCCGGCTGGATATAGTCGGACTCACCTCGACGCACAGCAAGGGCTCTGGAACCAGTTCTCTCGAGAGGGACTGGACCCTCTTCCACTCTGGCGTTGCCGGCAGTGAGAGGCGACGGGCTGGGGTGGCAATTCTTGTTGCCCCCCGGCTCAAAGCCTGTACGTTTGAGTTCAACCCAGTGGACGAGAGGGTAGCTTCCCTTCGCCTTCGGGTGGGGGGACGGGTCCTGACTGTTGTTTGTGCTTACGCACCAAACAGCAGTTCAGAATACCCACCCTTTTTGGGTACACTCGAGGGAGTACTGGAAAGTGCTCCTCCGGGTGATTCCCTTGTCCTACTGGGAGACTTCAACGCTCATGTTGGCAACGACAGTGAAACCTGGAGAGGCGTGATTGGGAAGAATGGTCGCCCGGATCTAAACCCGAGTGGTGTTTTGTTATTGGACTTTTGTGCTCGTCACAGTTTGTCGATAACAAACACCATGTTCAAACATAAGGGTGTCCATATGTGCACTTGGCACCAGGACACCCTAGGCCGCAGTTCCATGATCGACTTTGTAGTTGTGTCATCGGATTTGCGGCCTTATGTTTTGGACACTCGGGTGAAGAGAGGGGCGGAGCTTTCTACCGATCACCACCTGGTGGTGAGTTGGCTGCGATGGTGGGGGAGGATGCCGGACAGACCTGGCAGGCCCAAGCGCATTTTGAGGGTCTGCTGGGAACGTCTGGCAGAGGCTCCTGTCAGAGAGAGTTTCAATTCACACCTCCGGGAGAACTTTGAACATGTCACGAGGGAGGTGCGGGACATTGAGTCCGAGTGGACCATGTTCCGAACCTCTATTGTCGAGGCGGCTGATTGGAGCTGTGGCCGCAAAGTTGTTGGTGCCTGTCGTGGCGGTAATCCCAGAACCCGTTGGTGGACACCAGCAGTGAGGGATGCCGTCAAGCTGAAGAAGGAGTCCTATCGGGTTCTTTTGGCTCATAGGACTCCGGAGGCAGTGGACGGGTACCGACGGGCCAAGCGGTGTGCAGCTTTAGCGGTCGCGGAGGCAAAAACTCGGACATGGGAAGAGTTCGGGGAAGCCATGGAAAACGACTTCCGGACGGCTTCGAAGCGATTCTGGACCACCATACGGCGCCTCAGGAAGGGGAAGCAGTGCACTATCAACACCGTGTATGGTGCGGATGGTGTTCTGCTGACTTCGACTGCGGATGTTGTGGATCGGTGGAGGGAATACTTCGAAGACCTCCTCAATCCCACCAACACGTCTTTCTTTGAGGAAGCGGTGCCTGGGGAATCTGTAGTGGACTCTCCTATTTCTGGGGCTGAGGTCGCTGAGGTAGTTAAAAAGCTCCTCGGCGGCAAGGCCCAGGGGGTGGATGAGATCCGCCCGGAGTTCCTTAAGGCTCTGGATGCTGTGGGGCTGTCTTGGTTGACAAGACTCTGCAGCATCGCGTGGACATCGGGGGCGGTACCTCTGGATTGGCAGACCGGGGTGGTGGTCCCTCTCTTTAAGAAGGGGGACCGGAGGGTGTGTTCCAACTATCGTGGGATCACACTCCTCAGCCTTCCCGGTAAGGTTTATTCAGGTGTACTGGAGAGGAGGCTTCGCCGGATAGTCGAACCTCGGATTCAGGAGGAACAGTGTGGTTTTCGTCCTGGTCGTGGAACTGTGGACCAGCTCTATACTCTCGGCAGGGTTCTTGAGGGTGCATGGGAGTTTGCCCAACCAGTCTACATGTGCTTTGTGGACTTGGAGAAGGCATTCGACCGTGTCCCTCGGGAAGTCCTGTGGGGAGTGCTCAGAGAGTATGGGGTATCGGAATGTCTTATTGTGGCAGTCCGCTCCCTGTATGAGCAGTGTCAGAGCTTGGTCCGCATTGCTGGCAGTAAGTCGGACACGTTTCCAGTGAAGGTTGGACTCCGCCAAGGCTGCCCTTTGTCACCGATTCTGTTCATAACTTTTATGGACAGAATTTCTAGGCGCAGTCAAGGCGTTGAGGGGTTCCGGTTTGGTGGCCACGGGATTAGGTCTCTGCTTTTTGCAGATGATGTAGTCCTGATGGCTTCATCTGGCCGGGATCTTCAGCTCTCACTGGATCGGTTCGCAGCCGAGTGTGAAGCGACCGGAATGAGAATCAGCACCTCCAAGTCCGAGTCCATGGTTCTCGCCCGGAAAAGGGTGGAGTGCCATCTCCGGGTTGGGGAGGAGACCCTGCCCCAAGTGGAGGAGTTCAAGTACCTAGGAGTCTTGTTCACGAGTGGGGGAAGAGTGGATCGTGAGATCGACAGGCGGATCGGTGCGGCGTCTTCAGTAATGCGGACGTTGTATCGATCCGTTGTGGTGAAGAAGGAGCTGAGCCGGAAGGCAAAGCTCTCAATTTACCGGTCGATCTACGTCCCCATCCTCACCTATGGTCATGAGCTTTGGGTCATGACCGAAAGGATAAGATCTCGGGTACAAGCGGCCGAAATGAATTTCCTCCGCCGGGTGGCGGGGCTCTCCCTTAGAGATAGGGTGAGAAGCTCTGCCATCCGGGAGGAGCTCAACGTAAAGCCGCTGCTCCTCCACATCGAGAGGAGCCAGATGAGGTGGTTCGGGCATCTGGTCAGGATGCCACCCGAACGCCTCCCTAGGGATGTGTTTAGGGCACGTCCAGCTGGTAGGAGGCCACGGGGAAGACCCAGGACATGTTGGAAAGACTATGTCTCCCGGCTGGCCTGGGAACGCCTCGGGATCCCCCGGGAAGAGCTAGACGAAGTGGCTGGAGATAGGGAAGTCTGGGCTTCCCTGCTTAGGCTGCTGCCCCCGCGACCCGACCTCGGATAAGCGGAAGATGATGGATGGATGGATGGATGGAACCCTTAAAACAAGTAAAACACTCCAACATAAAATCTGCTTAGTGAGAATAATTATCTTGACAGAAAATAAGCAAATATCACCCTTATTTAAGATATTTAATCTTACTTAGATTTCAGTTTTTGCAGTGCACCTGCACCTCAACGCATTTTTTTGTATTGGTTATCAGAAGGGGTGTTTCTGAATTTTCACTTCCGAAAAAATACTGATATTCGAGCCCTAATTATTGGCTGATACCAATTTTTATCCGATACGATTTCAGCAGGAGTCGTACATTCTTTTATATTTGGAAGTTCGGAATGTTATTATTTTTACAGAGATTATTTAAACAGAGAACAATGCTAGGTATGAAAAACACTAAGTTATTTATTAACCATCTGAAATGGACTTATGCAGTCTTTAAAGTACTAATTGACTGGAAAAACAAGTTGACTTTATATGCTTAATTGTGTTTGATTGTATCCATCCATCCATCCATTTTCTACCGCTTATTCCCTTTCGGGGTCGCGGGGGGCGCTGGCGCCTATCTCAGCTACAACCATATCCAATCGTATTTATAGTCCTCAAAGTATGTGAAAACACTGTTTAAACATCACAAAATTCCACAAATTCAATCAGCCATTTTGAATACTCCGCTCCAAATACCTTCAGCTTTTTCCGGAGATTGACGTCACTGTAGTAATGCGTCTGCACACTGACCGTATTATCAGATCAGTCAAACTGGAAATATGCAACAATTAGAAAGATGTGCTGTCTATCATCCACAATCCTTATATAAGACCTAAACACATATGTTTTTATTTTTGTAAATGCTTTCTAAGTTGTAAATAAATAAATACAAACCCCTAACAATGTTGTCAATGGGGGCTCTCTATTTTGCCCACAAAACTCGCTAAATAACCATCCAAAACCTGCCAACAAAACTCTTTATACATATCGTGACTTGAATAGTCACCAAATATTATCGATGTTGTTATTATAAGCGCTAACAAAGACAAACTATTTTTAGCGGCGCAATGATACAAACAGCTCGGTAGCCCTCTGCTGCTTTACTGTGAGCTAGCTGCAAGCTGCCGCATCATCGCGTCACGGCTCGTCAAAGTTATTCTAGATTATAAATCATGCCGCCTCTCAGATGGATGATGAAAGGATTTAGCCATGAATCTAGAACAGTGTCCCTTAATCTTGTTGGGAGGTACCGAAGCCCACCGGTTTCATATGCGCTTTCACCGAACCCTTCTTTAGAGAAAAATTAAAAATAAAAATTCTTCAAATTCAAGACAAAGTTTTTTTTTTACTGGTGCACAAAATTAACCGTGTATGAACATCACCTTGTTCAAAGAACAAAAGCAACACAGTGCATGAACTCACACCAAATTACACACCTGTGAGTTTTCCTTGCCCTTATGTGGGCCTACCAAGGATGTCGTAGTGGTTTGTGTTGTGGTTTGTGCAGCCCTTTGAGACACTAGTGATTTAGGGATATATAAGTAAAAATTGATTGATTGACCTGTAAATCAGTGTGACTTCTGCTGTTGCCTTTCAGGGACTTTGAATTGATTAATTGAAACTTTTATTAGTAAATAGCACAGTACATGTTGCGATCTGCTGCTCAGATCTACACTATTTATTTTTCCATTTTGTATATTTCTCCGACTCCTTATTTCCTGTTTGCTTTGTCACCATGGTCACTCATCAGTCCACCTGCTAGTCTCGCCCCGCACACCTGCCACTAATTATCACCCTTCTATTCAAGCCAGTCTTCTCTGTTCATTCGGTCTGGGTTCATGATTTGCTTTTCACGCAACAAGTTACGCCTGCACTCTATATCGTATGTATATTCTCGCTAAGCTTTTCACGCTAGCCATTCATTGTTCATTCCAGTTCTCATGCAGAAGTTTTTGTTTTACTGTTTTATGTGCCTACGTGCCAGTTTATTTCTCATTGTTGTATATCCTAGCTTTTATGCTAGCGTCCTTTGTTTGTTTTATTCTACTAGCTCTAGCATTTTTGTTATATAGCTCTTTTTGTTATTTAAATAAATTTTGTATATCTTACCTTTGCTGTGTTCACTTGACGCATCCTCGAGGGAATCGAACCCGGCATCACAATGCCTAACCGGCGTAACAGTACAGGTCATATTCCGTACAATCGATCACGAGATGGTAACACCCGAATCCGTTTTTCAACTTGTTTAAGTAATCAATTCATTGTAGACCAGTTCAACTATACGTGGCTTCATCTTGGCAAGTGCCACTCTCATGTCAGTTTCACGACAAAGTCTATTCCTTTTCTTCGTTTTCCACCCAGACATACAATACTAGTACACAGCTCATGAAAAACATTTTTTTTGTTGTTATTGTCATTGTAAGTGGGCCAAAACACCTATATTAGAAAATAATCTCAAGGAAATGACTGCTATAATAATAAAACATCCATGCATCCATCAATTTTCCACCACTTGTCCCTTTCGGGGTTACGGGGTGCGGGAGCCTATCTCAGCTTGTTATTTAGTCAGGTTTGACTAAATACGGACTAATACGGACGGCGTGGCGCAGTGGAAGAGTGGCCGTGCGCAACCCGAGGGTCCCTGGTTCAAATCCCACCTAGTACCAACCTCGTTGTGTCCTGAGCAAGACACTTCACCCTTGCTCCTGATGGGTGCTGGTTTGCTCCTTGCATGGCAGCTCCCTCCATCAGTGTGTGAATGTGTGTGTGAATGGGTAAATGTGGAAGTAGTGTCAAAGCGCTTTGAGTACCTTGAAGGTAGAAAAGCGCTATACAAGTACAACCCATTTATCATTTATTTGGGACAGGTGTGCTGCTGTATCCTGACCAGATGCCCGAACCACCTCATCTGGCTCTTCTCGATGGGGAGAGGGAGGTCTGGGTTTCCCTGCTTAGGCTGTTGCCCCCGCGACCCGACCTCGGATAAGTGGAAGATGATGGATGGATGGATGGGTGTGCTGCTGTTTGCGTTTGCTTACGTGTTTTCAAAGTTAGAGGGAACAATGTTTGGGATATCCATGGTATGCCGATAAGGAGACGTTTTTATTTACACAATGAGTCGGGTGTGTCTTGACTTCTGCAGCGGAGGCTCTGCCGAACACCCGAGACCGACTCACCGAACCCCTAGGGTTCGATCGAACCCAGGTTAAGAACCACTGATCTAGAAGTTATTTATCAGTGACATTCAATTAATTCTTGGAGATGGAGACAAACACACAACCGGAGACTTTTCCTTCTTTTCCCTTTGTGGGCATCATAATTAATTCTTCATACAAACACACGCACACAACCTGTGTGTGTGTATGTGTGCGTGTGTGTTGTCGTGTAATTGTGTGTGTGCAAGGCTATTAACGCTTTGGACATCCAGCAAGTGGGTGTCTACAGATTGGCCTGTCACACATAAGTCTGACACACACACACAAACAAACACCTATAAGGCCATTTCCATTAAATACATTTCAAAGAGTAACTGCATGTTATTGTTATGATTATGATTATTAGGTCAGTACTATTCACATATTTGACACTAATTGTAACAGCTGTACTGTGTATTTTGGTTTTGTTTGGATAATATAATATTCAAAATTAAATAGCGGTGAACAGTTTATAGAAACTTTACACATCCAAATATACAGTGGGGCAAAAAAGTATTTAGTCAGCCATCGATTGTGCAAGTTCTCCCACTTAAAATGATGACAGAGGTCTGTAATTTTCATCATAGGTACACTTCAACTGTGAGAGACAGAATGTGGGGGAAAAGAATCCAGGAATTCACATTGTAGGAATTTTACATAATTTATTTGTCGATTATGGTGGAAAATAAGTATTTGGTCAACCAAAAAGTTCTATTTTGGTTTCATCTGATCACATGACATTCTCCCAATCCTCTCCTGAATCATCCATGTATCCATTTTGGTATAAACTCAACTTGTCGTGTTTGGAGGAAGAAGAATACTGAGTTGCATCCCAAGAACACCACACCGACTGTGAAGCATGGGGGTGGAAACATCATGCTTTGGGGCTGTTTTTCTGCTAAGGGGACAGGACGTTTGATCCGTGTTAAGGAAAGAATGAATGGGGCCATGTATCGTGAGATTTTGAGCCAAAACCTCCTTCCATCAGTGAGAGCTTTGAATAGTTGACCAAATACTTATTTTCCACCATAATTTACAAAAAAAATATTTAAAATTCCTACAATGTGAATTCCTGGATTTTTTTTTCACATTCTGTCTCTCACAGTTGAAGTGTACCTATGAGGAAAATTACAGACCTCTGTCATCATTTTAAGTGGGAGAACTTGCACAATCGGTGGCTGACTTAATACTTTTTTGCCCCACTGTACTACTAAAATGGTAGCAATTGGCGCTCCTCCTGCTAGCTGCTAGTAGTTATTCTAAAGCGGGGGATTCACACGCGAACATTGAGTGCAATACATTGAAAAACATGTGGTACAGTATGATGGAAGTTGCCACAGGGAGTAATCGTGATGGCAATTATTAAGCTATCACAGCATTAGCATCGCTTCCCGGCCCTTCAATTTGCTATCAAAGTGCAAACGGCAGATAGTTCTAACACCCGTGCTAAATGCGATGATAATGCGACTTGTGGAAATGTGACTCCCAATCTGTCTGCCTGTCACGCTTGACGGGAGCCTTGACGGCCTAGTTAGCCGCTTGCACTGACTGACAGCTGACAGATTGGCTTTAACGGAGGTGTAATATCCGTCATGAAGCATATGGGCTCCTTGCAGCGACTACGTCGGTGGAGTTTGCGCAGCAAAAGTGGCTCAAAGTCTTAATCCTGCATCTTTTTCACACTTGCCCAAAAGTGGTTTGATATGTTAGTCCGTACCAAAAATGTGCACTTAAAGGCCTACTGAAATGAGATTTTCTTATTTAAACGGGGGATAGCAGGTCCATTTTATGTGTCATACTTGATCATTTCACGATATTGCCATATTTTTGCTGAAAGGATTTAGTAGAGAACATCCACGATAAAGTTCGCAACTGGAGAAAAGCCCTGCCTCTACCGGAAGTCGCAGACGATGACGTCACAAGTGTGGGGGCTCCTCACATATTCACATTGTTTTTAATGGGAGCCTCCATCAAAAAGTGCTATTCGGACCGAGAAAACGACAATTTCCCCATTAATTTGAGCGAGGGTGAATATTCGTGTTTGAGGATATTGATACCAATGGACTAGAAAAAAAAAACGAGTTAAAAAACGAGTTAAAAAAAAAAACGCGATTGCATTGGGATGGATTCCGATGTTTTTAAACACATTTACTAGGATAATTCTGGGAAATCCCTCATCTTTCTATTGTGTTGCTAGTGTTTTAATGAGTTTAATATTACCTGATAGTCGGAGGGGTGTGTCCACGGGTGTGTTGATGCCAATGTCTCATGGAAGTCGACGGCAGCTTCATGGACGGCACAAGCTCAGCTTTTTTCCGGTAAGAAGCAACTTTTTAACCACAATTTTCTCACCGAAACCTGCTGGTTGACATTGTGTCTGGATTCATGTTCCCTGGACCGCGCTCTGATCCATGGTAAATTTTCACCTCTGGGAATTTTAAACAAGGAATCAGCGTGTGTTTGTGTGGCTAAAGGCTAAAACTTCCCAACTCCATCTTTATACTCTGACTTCTCCAATATTAATTTAACAAATTGCAAAAGATTCAGCAACACAGATCTCCAGAATACTGTATAATTATGCCGTTAAAGCGGACGACATCTAGCTGTGTGTGTGCATAGCGCTCACACTTCCTAAAAACGCGTGACGTCTTGCGTACACGTCATCATTACACAACGTTTTCAAGACGAAACTCCCGGGAAATTTAAAATTGTAATTTAGTAAACTAAAAAGGCCGTATTGGCATGTGTTGCAATGTTAATATTTCATCATTGATATATAAACTATCTGACTGCGTGGTGGGTAGTAGTGGCTTTCAGTAGGCCTTTAAGCGTTCACATTGGTATTTGCATTAAATAACATGAAGTAAGATTTTATTGATTTGGCATCTTTTGTGACATATCATACTTGATCCAATTAAATGATTGACACCTTGAATACTTGTTGATATTTTCTGCAGTTCAACTTCCTTAGACTTCACCAAAAGCTTCTCAAATATACTTTTATAGAGCCCTCACCCTGCAGGGAGATAACCCAATGCATTTAATCTCACTTATTTGGCATTTCTGCAACTTTTTGCTGTCATTTGAACATTGTTTTTGTGTCTTAGGTCTACGTCACACTCACATTTGAGTTTAAGTCAACTTAACCGCACCATAGTTCACCTGCAAGCAAACAATCTCTCGGGCATTCAGGTCGTTTCACAGCAGGTTTTGGATGATTGCTTTCACACTTCAATGATCCCTGTAGAATTATTTATTTGTGGCGGCCCCCCATGAATAAATTTGGCCCGCCACAAATACATTTTGCAGCACCTAATGGTGGCATGCACCGTAATTGTCCACCAGAGAATAAGAAGACTTAGCAGGAGGGTCCAGTGATGCTAACTTGGAAATATTTTTGCTTTATTAAGTAAATATACCAAACAGTCAGATTTTTCTTCATAGAGTCGTTGGTTAGGTAAAAACGGAAAGTGTTTCTTGTGTCATACGGTTAATCCATAATGAAATACAAGCGATCACGTAAGGCGAGGGCTTCACGGTGGCAGAGGGGTTAGTGCGTCTGCCTCACAATACGAAGGTCCTGCAGTCCTGGGTTCAAATCCAGGCTCGGGAACTTTCTGTGTGGAGTTTGCATGTTCTCCCCGTGAATGCGTGGGTTCCCTCCGGGTACTCCGGCTTCCTCCCACTGTTGATTGGCAACACTAAATTGGCCCTAGTGTGTGAATGTGAGTGTGAATGTTGTCTGTCTATCTGTGTTGGCCCTGCGATGAGGTGGCGACTTGTCCAGGGTGTACCCCGCCTTCCGCCCGATTGTAGCTGAGATAGGCGCCAGCGCCCCCCGCTACCCCGAAAGGGAATAAGCAGTAGAAAATGGATGGATGGACGTAAGGCGAAATATTTGCCCTGGGACTGAAGATGCAGGGTACCTCCACAAGCCCCGGGAGTGGTGTAGTGAAAGGCAAGGTGTGGAAGCGTGCAGAACACCTCCGCAAGTGTGCAAACTGATTGTTTAACTGGTGGGGGTCATTACTAGCAATAGTTAAAACACAAGCTTGGAGACACTCTTGCGTTTGTTTTTTGTTTTTTTGTGGACTTTTTATTGGACACCCGAGGCACCTTGTAGACATGAAAGGAACACTAAAACTAGAAAATAGAGCAAAAGAACATATTGTAACGAGAAAAAGCTTCAAACGAGGTCGCCAACAGTGCCAAAATCTGCTTTTTTGTGCTCGCGGACGTTGTTTCTTTGTTTCTCTACGCGTGTGGCGTTTCTCCCTTTTGGCCTTTAGGGACAGGCTTTAAAGGGGAACATTATCACCAGACCTATGTAAGCGTCAATATATACTTTGATGTTGCAGGAAAAAGACCATATGTTTTTTTAACCGATTTCCGAACTCTAAAAGGGTGAATTTGGCGATTGAAACGCCTTTAGATCGTTCGCTGTCGGAGCAATGACCTTTCACCCGTGACGTCACTACAGGAAGCAATCCGCCATGTTCTCAAACACATTACACACACCTAGACAAATCAGCTCTTTTATTTTCCATTTTTTCGACTGTTTTCCGTACTTTGGAGACATCATGCCTCGTCGGTGTGTTGTCGGAGGGTGTAACAACACGAACAGGGACGGATTCAAGTTGACTTACGAGGAGTGTGCTAATCAGACATATCAATGGTCACGGCATGCTAATCGATGCTAACATGCTATTTAGGCAAGCTGTATGTGCATATTGCATCATTATGCCTCATTTGTAGCTATATTTGCATCCAGCCTTTCCCTCCACCCACATTTAATGCCAAACAAACACATACCAATCGACGGATTCAAGTTGCACCAGTGGTCGAAAAATATGAAAGTCCTTCGTTTGTTCTGTTCTGTCGTAGCATCGCTACAGACGATAGCGATGCTACGACAGAGATGTGTGGATATCCTGTGACACTCAAGGCAGATGCATTTCCAACGATTAATTCAACGAAATCACAAAGGTGAGTTTTGTTGATGTTATTGACTTATGTGCTAATCAGACATATTTGCGCACGGCATGACTGGAAGCTAATCGATGCTAACATGCTATTTAGGCTAGCTGTATGTACATATTGCATCATTATGCCTCATTTGTAGCTATATTTGCATCCAGCCTTTCCCTCCACCCACATTTAATGCCAAACAAACACTTACCAATCGACAGATTTAAGTTGCACCAGTGGTCAAAAGATGCAATAGTTGGTTAGAAGGCGATCGCCAAATTCGTCCTCGTTGCCGCTGTCTGTCGCAATATAGCTCAATGGCTTCAGTTTCTTCTTCAATTTCGTTTTCGCTATCTGCCTCCACACTCCAACCATCCGTTTCAATACATGCGTAATCTGTTGAATCGCTTAAGTCGCTGAAATCCGAGTCTGAATCCGAGCTAATGTCGCTATATCTTTCTGTTCTATCCGCCATGTTTGTTTGTGTTGGCATCACGCAGTGACGTCATAGGATAATGGATGGGTGTATATAGCGATGGTGTAAATCAGGCACTTTGAAGCAGTTTTTCGGGATATCGCGTGATGGGTAAAATTATAAAAAAAAACTTCAAAAAATAAAATAAGCCATTGGGAACTGTTTTTTATTGGTTTTAACCCTACTGAAATTGTGATAATGTTCCCCTTTAAATACACAGCTGGGAAACTCCCCTTCTTTCTGATTGGTCACTTTAAGCCAATCGAACTGTTGCCATTGATAACCCATTGCGTCATTTCTTATGAGGTTAGTTAAGTGCCTAAAAAAAAAAACAATACAAAAGCACACAAATGTAATTACAGTTTGAAAGTATCATACCTGTGACTCTGGTATAGTGACATCAAGGTGTTAATAAATGATTTCATATAAAGTAATTACTGTATACACAATGTAACACTGCAATTGCCTGGTGAGCATTTTTCCAGAAAAAAAACATTTTGTCAGTCGAATTGATCAAGTTGTTAAATATTGCCTTTTTGACATGTTCACATGACATCGTAATAAATGTCATCGTTTACTGGGTTGTAGTATGCGTGCTGGTAGAAAATGATTCACAATCAAATCGCGATTATTTAATATTTTTTCGCGATTGTTATTTAATATTTTTCTGAATCAATTCATCATTTTCAAGAATAGATTTTTTAAAAACGTTTTTAGAGCCTTACCCACGCTTACGAGCTGTGTTAATAAGTCATACTTCAGCAGCCAAGACAGAGGTTTTGTAACTCATGTTAAAAATGTTTTCAATTTATGCACCAAATGATATGTTGCGAGAATCATTTTGAATTGAGAATCGATTCTGAATTGAATCGTTGCCCGAAGAATTACAATCAAATTGAATAATTTGTCCCGATCCGCTGTCCGGATCGTGTGTTATGTGGACTTTTGACTTTGTTTGAGCACTTCCTTGTTTGTATTTGTCACCATGGCGACTTCATTTGCTCCACCTGCACTGTCTTTCTGACACACAGCTGTTTTTGATTATTGTTTGAGTATTCAAGCCTGCCTTCTACCTGTGTTCGTCCTAGATGTTTTGTTTGCTATTCGCAACAGTCACGTTTGCTATTCTGCTTTTGTATTTACCTTTGCTAAGTCCTGTCTTAGCTTCCCCGCGCTCGGTACGCGCTACTTTGGACACTTTTGAACTTAACTCTTGTTAACCATCAGCATTTAGCTTCCCGTGCGTAGGCACGCCTTTTCTTTGCCTTTTGTCAGTGTTCTTTTTACCTTTTGTATATCAAACAAGCACCTACCTGTAATCCAGCCTTGTCCGAGTCCTGCAGCATCTGGGGGTGATAACTCGCGCATTGAAAATGCGTTCCAAACGCAACATTTCTAGTCGTTCTAATATTCACATGCCTAAATTGTAATGTGAAGCAAGTATAATAAATGACAATGTACTATAAAAGTGGGTTATTTTGTGTAAAGACTAATCTTCTCTATTACGGACACGGTTAGATTTAATGTTACCCCAGATTGGCTCTGAGCAGCAAACAATAGACCAAGACAAAAGCTAAGGAACAGGGAGCCGGACTTCTCTCTTCACTATTATTTTTATTTAGTACAGTGCTGAGAATCTGCTGTTTTTATGGACCTACTGCAAAAAAGCAAGTAAAACTATAATTATAAACATTTAATTCTTTCAGGAGTCTGTGCAAAAATATTAGTATTTTCCAAATTGTTCGAACATATCTTGCGGCAGGCCGGTTTTGTGTCATTCTCGGGACAGATTTGGCTTTCTGAGTACCAGTTGAATAGCTCTGCAGTAGACGTTTAAAGGAACCAACCAGAAAGGAGGGGAGTTACTGGGCCTTATATTGAATGTTAACCCCAAAGTGCCAAAAGGGAGGACGCCGTGCATGTCGAGAAAAAAACAAACACAACGCAAGCACAAATGAAGTTTTCTGTGTGTGCTGATTTTGCATTGTTTTGATGTCATAGTTAGTTTTTGTAATTTGAGCCCTCTATCTATGCTCTAATTTTATATTCTTGCTGGGACTGCACAGTTAATCAAAATCAAATCTCCATCAAGCTTTTAATGGTGGGGTCACTCAGGAAAGGGGACCAATTTAGCCCAGAAGGGGGTCAAGAAGAGGGAACACACATGCCCAGGTCAACTATAGTCCACATGTCACATCAAAGACACAGGAGAAAGAGCCCAATCAGATTAGAGGCCTCTTGCAGAGCGTCACATTCCTAAACCTAATAAATAACTTTTGGTACCCAGTTCAAAGAACATCATCTATTTAGACAAGTATAAGTCATTTTGCTATCACACAAGTTTTTCATTTTCCTCCACCGTCACCGCCATTTGAGTGACAGACATGATCACCAATCAGAAATGTTGAGTCTCACATTTCTTCATCTCTTTCGCTTTATTCAGAGACAGAGAGGTCTCACTCTGTGCATTGCTCTCAGCACCTGGGCTCGTTTATTTGACGGTAGAATAACTTAACTCCGTGAGCCCTCTTTTCAGTCATTCACAATCGCTGTCTCGGTGGGCGGAGAGCGGGGCGCCAGCGTTTCACACACAGGAAGCAGAGACAGCCTCCTTACTCGCCACTAGCTAGTGAGAAGTGCTGCAAAGTAACAAACGATAGGAAGAAAAAATATTATTACGAACACAAATTTCCCATTGTGAGAATATTTCAGCATCAAATCCAATGGGGAATATGAGCCCATCAACACTGGCAAACGAGTAAAAATGCCATGGTCATGTGATGGCAAGAGACAAAAAGATAATGTCCGACATGTTTTTATTCAGGATAACCAAGTTGTTTACCTTCCGATTACAGTTCAATGGTAAACAATTGTAAAATAATGGGGAATAAAAGTGTCTATTATTTTTAAATGGTTATTTGAATTATTGGTATAATTTCATTACATTACATTATAAACACTGTATAGTTTTTATCGGTTAATTCTTCAGTTTAAGAACATGATTTAGACCAGTGGTTCTCAACCTTTTTTCAGTGATGTACCCCCTGTGAACATTTCTTAAATTCAAGTACCCCCTAATCAGAGCAAAGCATTTTTGGTTGAAAAAAAGAGATAAAGAAGTAAAATACAGCACTATGTCATCAGTTTCCGATTTATTATATTGTATAACAGTGAAAAATATTCCTCATTTGTAGTGGTCTTTCTTGAACTATTTGGAAAAAAAAGATAATACAATAACTAAAAACTTGTTGAAAAATAAACAAGCGATTCAATTATAAATAAATAGTTCTACACATAGAAGTAAACATCAACTTAAAGTGCCCTCTTTGGGGATTGTAATAGAGATCCATCTGGATTCATCAACTTAATTCTAAACATTTCTTCACAAAAAAAAGAAATCTTTAACATCAATATTTATGGAACATGTCCACAAAAAATCTAGCTGTCAACACTGAATATTGCATTGTTGCAGTTCTTTTCACAGTTTATGAACTTACATTCATATTTTGTTGAAGTATTATTCAATAAATATATTTATAAGGGATTTTTGAATTGTTGCTATTTTTAGAATATTTTTGAAAAATCTCACCTACCCCTTGGCATACCTTCAAGTACCCCCAGGGGTACGCGAACCCCCATTTGAGAACCACTGATGTAGACAAAAGCTCTCAGTCGGTCTGCATGAAGCCAAATATGTTTTAAAGCAAATGATTGCATATTGTTCTAATGTGTGGCACCTTGAAATAGGAACATGTTGATTGACAGTCTAAAAGTAACATGTTTTCCTTCACTCAATATTTTCCCAGTTGCATGCGTTTTTGTGTATGAAATCTGAAAATTTCAAATTGAATCGCAATCTCAATTTTGGAGAGAAAAAATTGCACTTTGTTTATTTTTTCCAAATTGCGCGGCCCCAATTCCTGCTGTTTATTTTATTTACAAACGGAATCCCAGCGCACAGACCGTTTTAAAGCGCGTGTTTCTACGTCGTAGACCAGTGGTTCTCAAACGGGGGTACGCGTACCCCTGGGAGTACTTGAAGGTATGTCAAGGGGTACGTGAGATATTTTGAAAAACATTCTAAAAATAGCAACAATTCAAAAATACTTTATAAATATATTTATTGAATTATACTTCAAAAAATATGAAATACAACAATGCAATATTCAGTGTTGACAGCCAGATTTTTTGTGGACATGTTCCATAAATATTGATGTTGAATATTTATTTTTTTGTGAAGAAATGTTTAGAATTAAGTTCATGAATCCAGATGGATCTCTATTACAATCCCCAAAGAGGGCACTTTAAGTTGATTATTACTTCTATGTGTAGAAATATTTATTTGTAATTGAATCACTTGTTTATTTTTCAACAAGTTTTAGCCTGTGTATCGGCTGGGGACATCTCTGCGCTGCTGATCCGCCTCCGCTTGGGATGGTTTCCTGCTGGCTCCGCTATGAACGGGACTCTCGCTGCTGTGTTGGATCCGCTTTGGACTGGACTCTCGCGACTGTGTTAGATCCATTATGGATTGAACTTTCACAGTATCATGTTAGACCCGCTCGACATCCATTGCTTCCTCCTCTCCAAGGTTCTCATAGTCATCATTGTCACCGACGTCCAACTGGGTCATTATTGTCACCGATGTCCCACTGGGTGTGAGTTTTCCTTGCCCTTATGTGGGCCTACCGAGGATGTCGTAGTGGTTTGTGCAGCCCTTTGAGACACTAGTGATTTAGGGCTATATAAGTAAACATTGATTGATTGATTGATTGATAGTTATTTTTATAACTTTTTTTCCGAATATTTCAAGAAAGAAAAAAGTTATACAATTTAATAAATCAGAAACTAATGACATTGTGCTGTATTTTACTTCCTTATCTCTTTTTTTCAACCAAAAATGCTTTGCTCTGATTAGGGGGTCCTTGAATTAAAAACATGTCCACAGGGGGTACATCACTGAAAAAAGGTTGAGAACCACTGTCGTAGACAACCGCCACAAATAAATTGCAAATCGTTGCACTTGATCAAATGAACTATACTGGCAGAGCAAACACATAAGAATTAATTTGAACTGAACCTAGATGCTGCATTAGGAACACTTTGGGAACCAGCAGAGCAACAAACATAAATAAAGGGTGCAAAGCGGCGACTTCTTCCTCCATTCAAAGTCAAACCAGGCAAAGACTTTTCGAGGGCTTGTCAACATCTCCTGTTAATTTCCTCCCACACGCTTATCGATTGTTTTTTCCCTCCTTGTTCTTCCCTTGGCTCTTCTGGCCAATCCATAAAATAAATAAAGCTATGCTGATAGAGCGCAAAGAGAAGAGCTGTTTACTCAAAAGGGTGGTGATTTCAAGGTTGATTGGATGCAACACAACTATCTCAAAAACGACTTATAAGCGACAAACGCGTCCTTTGTGTTATTGATGATAAAAAGTGGCGACGTGCGAGTCTTATGTGTGTGAACTATTACTCTTCACTCTGTTAACCATCTGTGCTGAATGAATACTCGGATCATTTACCAGATTGTTGTTCATTTTCAGCCTCGCATGACAAAGCTACACACATTTGGTCCTGAATTGAAAGGGCCGTACTTGATCACACAATTGTCTTTACACAAAACAGTACTTTTAGTGCTACGTTTTGTTCTTAGTCTGTCCTATTCAGCCACATTGGTAAACAATATTGTTGATCTGCTGTACGGATTTTGTTTACAAAGAAAAGGTACAGGATACTTCTCCTATTGCTTTATGTGTGCTTAGCTTTATTAAATGTTGGACATGTTTGGTATTTGGGGCAGCAGGAGAGGATAGAAGAAAGCTGAAAGGGGGAACTGTGCGGACAAGACAGACAAAACACAACAACATCAGCAGATACAGTATCTACAAATATTATATAGGAAGCAGTGCCTTGGTTGACAAGACTCTGCAGCATCGCGTGGACATCGGGGGCGGTGCCTCTGGATTGGCAGACCGGGGTGGTGGTTCCTCTCTTTAAGAAGGGGGACCGGAGGGTGTGTTCCAACTATCGTGGGATCACACTCCTCAGCCTTCCTGGTAAGGTTTATTCAGGTGTACTGGAGAGGAGGCTACGTCGGATAGTCGAACCTCGGATTCAGGAGGAACAGTGTGGTTTTCGTCCTGGTCGTGGAACTGTGGACCAGCTCTATACTCTCGGCAGGGTTCTTGAGGGTGCATGGGAGTTTACCCAACCAGTCTACATGTGCTTTGTGGACTTGGAGAAGGCATTCGACCGTGTCCCTCGGGAAGTCCTGTGGGGAGTGCTCAGAGAGTATGGGGTACCGGACTGTCTTATTGTGGCAGTCCGCTCCCTGTATGATCAGTGCCAGAGCTTGGTCCGCATTGCCGGCAGTAAGTCGAACACATTTCCAGTGAGGGTTGGACTCCGCCAAGGCTGTCCTTTGTCACCGATTCTGTTCATAACTTTTATGGACAGAATATCTAGGCGCAGTCAAGGCGTTGAGGGGTTCCGGTTTGGTAACCGCAGGATTAGGTCTCTGCTTTTTGCAGATGATGTGGTCCTGATGGCTTCATCTGACCGGGATCTTCAGCTCTCACTGGATCGGTTCGCAGCCGAGTGTGAAGCGACCGGAATGAGAATCAGCACCTCCAAGTCCGAGTCCATGGTTCTCGCCCGGAAAAGGGTGGAGTGCCATCTCCGGGTTGGGGAGGAGACCCTGCCCCAAGTGGAGGAGTTCAAGTACCTAGGAGTCTTGTTCACGAGTGAGGGAAGAGTGGATCGTGAGATCGACAGGCGGATCGGTGCGGCGTCTTCAGTAATGCGGACGTTGTACCGATCCGTTGTGGTGAAGAAGGAGCTGAGCCGGAAGGCAAAGCTCTCAATTTACCGGTCGATCAACGTTCCCATCCTCACCTATGGTCATGAGCTTTGGGTCATGACCGAAAGGATAAGATCACGGTTACAAGCGGCCGAAATGAGTTTCCTCCGCCGTGTGGCGGGGCTCTCCTTTAGAGATAGGGTGAGAAGCTCTGCCATCCGGGAGGGACTCAAAGTAAAGCCGCTGCTCCTTCACATCGAGAGGAGCCAGATGAGGTGGTTCGGGCATCTGGTCAGGATGCCACCCGAACGCCTCCCTAGGGAGTTGTTTAGGGCACGTCCAACCGGTAGGAGGCCACGGGGAAGACCCAGGACACGTTGGGAAGACTATGTCTCCTGGCTGGCCTGGGAACGCCTCGGGATCCCCCGGGAAGAGCTAGACGAAGTGGCTGGGGAGAGGGAAGTCTGGGTTTCCCTGCTTAGGCTGCTGCCCCCGCGACCCGACCTCGGATAAGCGGAAGATGATGGATGGATGGATACCAGTATTCATAACAAATTAGTGAAATAAACTAATAACAAATTAATTATAAAGTTCTGACAGTGATAATTTAGCTCGGTTGGTAGAGTGGCCGTGCGAGCAACTTGAGGGTTGCAGGTTCGATTCCCGCTTCCGCCATCCTAGGGGCTTCACGGTGGAAGAGGGGTTAGTGCGTCTGCCTCACAATTTGAAGGTCCTGCAGTCCTGGGTTCAAATCCAGGCTCGGGATCTTTCTGTGTGGAGTTTGCATGTTCTCCCCGTGACTGCGTGGGTTCCCTCCGGGTACTCCGGCTTCCTCCCACCTCCAAAGACATGCACCTGGGGATAGGTTGATTGGCAACACTAAATTGGCCCTAGTGTGTGAATGTGAGTGTGAGTGTTGTCTGTCTGTCTGTGTTGGCCCTGCGATGAGGTGGCGACTTGTCCAGGGTGTACCCCGCCTTCCGCCCGATTGTAGCTGAGATAGGCGCCAGTGCCCCCCGCAACCCCGAAAGGGAATAAGCGGTAGAAAATTGTGAATTATATTTATATAGCGCTTTTCTCTAGTGACTCAAAGCGCTTTACATAGTGAAACCCAATATCTAAGTTACATTTAAACCAGTGTGGGTGGCACTGGAAGCAGGTGGGTAAAGTGTCTTGCCCAAGGACACAACGGCAGTGACTAGGATGGCGGAAGCGGGAATCGAACCTGCAACCCTCAAGTTGCTGACACGGCCACTCTACCAACCGAGCTATGCCGCCTCCAAAAAACTCTTCTTTTCTCTTCTTTTTCCTCAAAAGATTGGATCAAAGGATGACTCTCAATAGATCGCAACGTGGGTTTTTTGCTCTGCTACTTATAAAACCCCGACCCAGAATCAGGTCGTCTGCAGGTCATTTAGCGCTGGTCAGTGGACACCTGCATTTTTGCGTTAGACTCACATTTGGGGCCTGGGGGCACTGTCTCCACCCCCGGGCCCCCCTACGCTGGATGGATGACAGTGATAATTACTGCACAAAATGATAAAAATAATTATATTATTTATAACAGTGGTTCTTAACCTGGGTTCAATCGAACCCTAGAGGTTCGGTAAGTCGGCCTCAGGGGTTCTGCGGAGCCTCCGCCCCTGAGGTCAAGACATACCCAACTCATTGTGTAAATAAAAACTTCTCCCTATCGGCGTATTATGGACACCCCCAAACAATTGTCCTTCTAATTTTCCATCTGATTTGCAGGTGTGTCATTTTTTTCCGAGTTCATGCACTGTGTTTGTGTTGTTCTTTGAACAAGGTGATGCTCATGCACGGTTCATTTTGTGCACCAGTAAAAAAAAAACACAACTTTATGTTGAATTGAAAAAAAAACTTTTATTTTTTTATTAAAGAAGGGTTCGGGGAAGGCGCATATGAAACTGATGGGGTTCGGTACCTCCAACAAGGTTAAGAACCACTAATTTATAACAAAATGTTAACAAATAGTAATACATTAAAATAAGGCTGAATAGGGCGATGTGTGGCTGAAAACTGTGTCACTATATAAGTGTTTTACATTGGTCAATATCGATAATAATTTATACTTTAATAGCCTGAAAAAACAAGGATCAGGAGAAAAGTACATCAAATATAAAGTTTTTAATTTAAAATGTAACCGTCCTATCTGATTACAAGAACAACTTTGCTATCTTCCATTGGTTTTAAATGCAGAGAAAACAAAGTGTATGTTCTTTACCACATCAAAAACTATAAGATCAGCACTGTGTGAAAAGATTTTAACGAGAAATGGGCAACAAATGATGTTGGTATCTTCTTTTGAATATTTGGGATTTTTAATTGATGACCACTTGAGTTTTAAGGAGCACATTCAGTGTGTTTTAAAAAACTGACACTTTTACTGGGATTTTATTATAGAAACAAGTTTTGCTTTTCTTTTACTGTGAAACAGAAATTGGTGGAAACAACCTTTTTACCTGTTATTGACTATGGAGATGTGTTGTACATGAATGCTACCAAGAATCCAAATATTTTAAAAGTGTATTTCCGTAAGAGCCATATGATATTTTTTTCAACACTGAACACAACTAAATGCGTGCATTTTTAAGTAAGACCAACATTTCTAGAGTATAACAAGTCTCTTATTTGTAGTAACAATGGTATTCTGAAGCTAACTGTGGAGGGGGCGTGGCCTGCGGCCTGCAGCGAAGCGGGGTGTTGCCAGGACCGGCCTCGAAATCAGCGACAGGTGCATAAATGGCCCACCTGGGCCAGCCCGGTGTAACAGGTGTGAGTGCATGTGCCTCACAATACGAAGGTCCTGAGTTTTCCTTGGTTCAATCCCGGGCTCGGGATCTTTTTGTGTGGAGTTTGCATGTTCTCCCCGTGACTGTGTGGGTTCCCTCCGGGTACTTCGAATTCCTCCCACCGCCAAAAACATGCACCTGGGGATAGGTTGATTGGCAACACTAAATTGGCCCTAGTGTGTGAATGTTGTCTGTCTATCTGTGTTGGCCCTGTCATGAGGTGCCGACTTGTCCAGGGTGTAGAACGCCTTCCGCCCGAATGCAGCTGAGATAGGCTTCAGCAACCCCCCGCGACCCCAAACAGGACAAGCGGTAGAAAATGGATGGATGGTATTACTGCTTCCAAAGCACATCATTTCACAGTAACGTTCACTTCAGTGGAATTCAAGATCCTGTTTGCAGCCCCTAAACATTCACTCACTGTCATTTTGTTGTTTTTTTCACAGAAAAAAGCAAAACCTCTGTCATTGTCACTGATGTGTTGAAATTGAAGTTTACTTTTTCGATATCATATCTGGTGCTTGCTTCATAAAAAAAGTAATTTTTAGAGGAGGAAGGGAAGGTGTACAGTAAGGTAAAAAACACACCTTGACTGAGATATATTTACCAACTTTTTATTTTTATTTTGTAAGAGTTTTTGACTTCTACCTCTTAAATATGCCTGGATCTGTTGCCAGATAGTACCTTTTTTCTTCCAAGTAATCTAAGTTGTGGTTGGATTACAAAACACAAAACTAAATATAAATATATAAAACAAAATTAAATGTTCCCTTGATTTAAATGATTTTGAATGAAATATGTTGAATTTTGCAAATAGGGATGACTTAGCTCGGTTGGTAGAGTGGCCGTGCCAGCAACTTGAGGGTTGCAGGTTCCCGCTCCGCCGTCCTAGTCACTGCCATTGTGTCCTTGGGCAAGACACTTTACCCACCTGCTCCCAGTGCCACCCACACTGGTTTAAATGTAACATAGATATTGGGTTTCACAATGTAAAGCGCTTTGAGTCACTAGAGAAAAGCGCTATATAAATATAATTCACTTCACTTCACATCTAATCACCTGTCGCTCTGTTTAAAAGCAGCAGCCAGGAGAAGAGACAGGGTTGGGGCTGGAGCCAGAGCGTGAGCGAGAACAAAAGCGAAAAAGACAATTGCTGGAAAGCAACTGAGAGACTTATTGAAAAATAAAAAATATTGTAACCCTGAAACAGGCTCTCAAGTTGGTCTGAAGAACCCCTAGGACGGTAAGCCCTAAATTAACCAATAATAAATAAATCCCTTCTTACCCTTAATGCAACTTCTTGAACAAGTGCGGTAGAAAAAGGATGGAGGGATTCAAATGCATGAGCATGTTTTATTTTTTGAACAATATGTTCAACACTTTGATTACAAGTGAAATTATTCATTACTTATCGTGTTAAGTTATGTCAGCTCAGATTTATCCGAGAGCCAGAGGCAGTCATCAAAAGAGCCACATCTGGCTCGCGAGCCATAGGTTCCCTACCCCTGCTATACTCAATGGTTAACTGGACATTTTTATGTGCTCGACGCCTCAATCATTGGTATGTTTTCATCTACAAAACCATTCTTTGTATCACTCCATCGTATCTATCGTGTCTTTTAACAAAAAAACAAGGAAGTCACAATCTGCGTTTAATGAATGTTCTTCAATTTGTCGTCCCCAAAGTAAGAACTGAACTGGGCAAGAAAGCATTTAGGTTTTCAGCACCGAAGGCTTGGAATAAAATACAATCGAATATTCAACTTCAAACCATTGTTACATTAAATGAGTTTAAAGCTTCTGTGAAAGGATTGCAGTCTACCTTGTCCGTATGCACATGTGTCATATGAGCAAGTTTTAATGTTGTAAATGTGATGTTTTATGTGTTGTTTACTGTTTTTATTGTAACCTTGGAAAAGAGCTATTTGATCTCAATGGGATTATTACCTGGTTAAATAAAGGCTAAATAAAAATAAATAAATTACAATCCACTCAGGTATTTAGGCAGAAAGGAAATGTCAACACAACCATGGAAACACTAAATGTAAACCATCCCATTCATCCATACATTTTCTACCGCGTATTCCCTTTGGGGTCGCGGGCACTAAATGTAAACCAAATTGTACGATCACATTGAAGACTAAACAATAACCTCTTAAAATGAATGTGCAAAAAATAAGGAATATGTGAGTAATACCTAATTAGGTGTAACAAAATAGTGCAAAGTGTTAAAATGTAAACAGAGAAAAAAAAGGTGAAAAACAATTTTCTGCGGGTTTAGTGAAGTGAAGTGAATCTTATTTATATAGCGCTTTTCTCTGGTGACTCAAAGCGCTTTGCATAGTGAAACCCAATATCTAAGTTGCATTTAAACCAGTGTGGGTGGCACTGGGAGCAGGTGGGTAAAGTGTCTTGCCCAAGGACACAACAGCACTAACTACGATGGCGGAAGCGGGAATTGAACCCGGAACCCTCAAGTTGCTGGCACGGCCACTCTACCAACCGAGCCATGCCGCCCCTGTGCTCTAGCGGGTGAGTGCAGCTAAGGTGGTTTGGTATTACATCCATCCATCCATCATCTTCCGCTTATCCGAGGTCGGGTCGCGGGGGCAACAGCCTAAGCAGGGAAACCCAGACTTCCCTCTCCCCAGCCACTTTGTCTAGCTCTTCCCGGGGGATCCCGAGGCGTTCCCAGGCCAGCCGGGAGACATAGTCTTCCCAACGTGTCCTGGGTCTTCCCCGTGGCCTCCTACTGGTTGGACGTGCCCTAAACACCTCCCTAGGGAGGCGTTCGGGTGGCATCCTGACCAGATGCCCGAACCACCTCATCTGGAGCCAGATGAGGTGGTATTACAAGCACCTTGCATAATTTACAGACCACATTGGTCTGACTACGGTTGGTTTTTAAAAAATCGAAAAAAAATTGCTTTACTGTAGAGGTGATTTTTTTTTGTTGGATCCACAATTTATTTGTTCTTGCAGCGCCTTTTAATAGTTTCTCTTCTCTCCCCATGAAAAGAATCAACTGCCAGACAACAAGATGCATGGTACAAGACAGTTGATACTGTTCACTGATTGGTTGTTAGCGTGTCATTATTTAGTGA
Organism: Nerophis ophidion; assembly: GCF_033978795.1. Taxonomy (NCBI): domain Eukaryota; kingdom Metazoa; phylum Chordata; class Actinopteri; order Syngnathiformes; family Syngnathidae; genus Nerophis; species Nerophis ophidion. The sequence continues at coordinate 9,805,016 of NC_084620.1, forward strand.
TCCCTTGCTGCCTTGCTCGGTTACCAGCGAGTGATGGCCTTTGTTCATGCAACCAACCTTGCTTTGGAACTTACGGTTTCTTCTGACAAAGGAACAAACATATACATACAGTATTTATATAAAACACTTTATATAAACACTTTTTTTATTGCTGTATCGATTACATGTCTATCAAGATACATATTTTGCTATAGTTTTATCGGCCAGCCCTAATTTAAAGGCCTACTGAAACCCACTACTACCCACCACGCAGTCTGATAGTTTATATATCAATGATGAAATATTAACATTGCAACACATGCCAATACGGCCTTTTTAGTTTACTAAATTGCAATTTTAAATTTCCCGGGAGTTTCGTCTTGAAAACGTCATGTAATGATGACGTGTACGCAAAACGTCACAGGTTTTTAGGAAGTGTGAGCGCTACACACACACACAGCTAAAAGTCGTCTGCTTTAACCGCATAATTATACAGTATTTTGGACACCTGTGTTGCTGAATCTTTTGCAATTTGTTCAATTAATTTTGGAGATGTCGAAGTAGAAAGATGGAGTTGGGAATCTTTAGCCTTTAGCCACACAAACACACGGTGATTCCTTGTTTAAAATTCCTGGAGGTGAAACTTTACTATGGATCACAGCGCGGTCAAGCAAACATGAATCACGACGGAATGTCAACCAGCAGGTTTCGGTGAGAAAATTGTGGTTAAAAAGTCACTTCTTACCGGAGAAACGCTGAGCTTATGCTGTCTATAGCTGCCGTCGACTCCCCTGAGACATTGGCGTCAAGACACCCGTGGAGACACCCCTCCGACTATGGATTCTGTTAAACTCACTAAAACACTAGCAACACAATAGAAATATAAGGGATTTCCCAGAATTATCCTAGTAAATGTGTCTAAAAACATCGGAATCCGTCCCAAGGCAATCGCGTTTTTTTTTTAAACTTTTTTTTTTATTCTAGTCCGTCGCTATCAATATCCTCAAACACGAATCTTTCATCCTCGCTCAAATTAATGGGGAAATTGTCGTTTTCTTGGTCCGAATAGCACTTTTTGTTGGAGGCTCCCATTAAAATCAATGTGAATATGTGAGGAGCCATCAACATGTGACGTCATCGTCTGGGACTTCTGGTAGAGGCAGGGCTTTTCTCTAAGCACCGTAAGTTGCGAACTTTATTGTGGATGTTCTCTACTAAATCCTTTCAGCAAAAATATGGCAATATCGCAAAATGATCAAGTATGACACATAGAATGGACCTGCTATCCCCGTTTAAATAAGAAAATCTCATTTCAGTAGGCCTTTAACTCCCTATTACCACCTGGTATTTTGCATTGGCGGCGTTTAATTCATTTTAAGCTGTCTTTTCGACCTGAGGATACTTGCACCTGGGCTGTGATGTGAGAGAGAGAGAGAGTGTGTGTGTGTGCGTCTGCATGTGTGCGTGCGAGTGTCTTTGTCACCTGCTGCAGAAGAGAGGTACAGTTGAGAGAAGGGAACAAGGTCAAGAAGTGACGGGGGCATCGGGATGGAACCGAGCATTACGCCTCCAAGTTTCTGTCACTATCACACGCACACACACACACGCACACGCACACGCACATGCACATGCACACGCACACACACACAAACACATTAGACCAGGGGTCACCAACCTTTTTTAAAGCAAGAGCTACTTCTTGGGTACTGATTAATGCGAAGGGCTACCAGTTTGATACACACTTAAATAAATTGCCAGAACTAGCCAATGTGCTCAATTTTCCCTTAATAAATGAATCTATATATATATTAAAAAAAAAGGGTGGGGGTATTTCTGTCTGTCATTCCGTCGTACATTTTTTTCCTTTTACATAAGGTTTTTTGTTGTTAATAAATGATGAAAAAAAAAACACTTAATTGAATGGTTTAAAAGAGGAGAAAAGAGGGAAAAAAATGAAAATTTAATTTTGAAACATAGTTTATCTTCAATTTCGAATCTTTAAAATTCAAAATTCAACCAAAAAAAAATGAAGAAAAAAAACTAGCTAATTCGAATCTTTTTGAAAAAATTAAAACATGAAAATATGGAACATCATTAGTAATTTTTCCTGATTTAGATTAATTTTAGAATTTTGATGACATGTTTTAAATAGGTTAAAATCCAATCTGCACTTTGTTAGAATACATAACAAATTGGACCAAGCTATATTTCTAACAAAGACAAATCATTATTTCTTCTAGATTTACCAGAACAAATTTTTTAAAATAAATTCAAAAGACTTTGAAATAAGATTTAAATTTGATTCTACAGATTTTTACTAGATTTGCCAGAATATTTTTTGGGGAATTTTAATCATAAGTTTGAAGAAATATTTCACAAATATTCTTCGTCGAAAAAACAGAAGCTAAAATGAAGAATTTAAATTAAAATGTATTTATTATTCTTTACAAATTAAAAAATACTTGAACATTGATTCAAATTGTCAGGAAAGAAGAGGAAATAATTTAAAAGGTAAAAAGGTACATGTGTTTAAAAATCCTAAAATCATTTTTAAGGTTGTAATTTTTCTCTAAAATTGTCTTTCTGAAAGTTATAAGAAGCAAAGTAAAAAAATAAATGAATTTATTTAAACAAGTGAAGACCAAGTCTTTAAACTATTTTCTTGGATTTTCAAATTCTATTTGAGTTTTGTCTCTTAAAATTAAAAATATCAAGCAAAGTGAGACCAGCTTGCTAGTAAATAAATAAAATGTAAAAAAAATAGAGGCAGCTCACTGGTAAGTGCTGCTATTTGAGCTATTTTTAGAACAGGCCAGCGGGCGACTCATCAGGTCCTTACGGGCTACCTGGTGCCCGCGGGCACTGCATTGGTGACCCCTGCATTAGACTATAAAGAAGCAGTTTAAGAATATAATCCAACATTGTGTAAACATTTGGTGCATAAAAGGATATTTAATTATCTTGAAGATGCTTTCAATAACGGAGGTCAGGCGGTGTGTAAATAAACAATGTAGTGGCCGTATTGTCTTTCAGAGGCGTCCAGGTTGGATCAATAGTGTGCTGTTTTCCTACATTATCTCTAAACTGTCATTTCTTGCACTGATGAGAGGCTGCATGGCCCACGGGTGTGAGCTTGCACGCCACAATGTGTGTCCACAGAGGGGTCACGGCCAGTGGGCCAGGTAATGACTCTCCCACGGGGCGTCCCCATGTGTGTCCATGTGGACCAGCGCTCTTAATGATGCTCCGTGTGCATGTGGAAGTGTGACATTTGGTCATTTCTCCTGCACTGTTTAACTAAAACTGTGTAAAGGTGTTCCATACAGAACAGTAGCGACACATGGAGGATTTTAAATCATACATAGGGGAACTTGATAGACCCGCAGACGTCTGGACCGGAGCTTTGCAAGAATCTAATAGCTTTCATTCCGCAGCCTGCTTGACCTTCTCCGTGCTCCACATTAGATATGCATTACACCAAAGTCTCACCAGACACGGCTCATACTGTACGTCTGCACCCCACCTGCAAACATATGGACACTCCACTGCGGAGAGCTCGGAAATGGCGACAGCTTGCAGCATTTTTATTGAGTGGATTTTTATGTTTATTTCCTGTTGTATTCAGTTATGCGTGTTATGTATATTATCAATCAATCAATCAATGTTTACTTATATAGCCCTAAATCACTAGTGTCTCAAAGGGCTGCACAAACCACCACGACATCCTCGGTAGGCCCACATAAGGGCAAGGAAAACTCACACCCAGTGGGACATTGGTGACAATAATGACCCAGTGGGACGTCGGTGACAATGATGACTATGAGAACCTTAGAGAGGAGGAAAGCAATGGATGTCGAGCGGGTCTAACATGATACTGTGAAAGTTCAATCCACAATGGATACAACACAGTCGCGGGAGTCCAGTCCAAAGAGGATCCAAGACACAGCAGCGAGAGTCCCGTTCACAGCGGAGCCAGCAGGAAACCATCCCAAGCGTAGGCGGACCAGCAGCGCAGAGATGTCCCCAGCCGATACACAGGCGAGCAGTACATGGCCACCGGATCGGACCGGACCCCCTCCACACGGGAGAGTGGGACATAGAAGAAAAAGAAAAGAAACGGCAGATCAACTGGTCTAAAAAGGGAGTCTATTTAAAGGCTAGAGTATACAAATGAGTTTTAAGGTGAGACTTAAATGCTTCTACTGAGGTGGCATCGCGAACTGTTACCGGGAGGGTATTCCAGAGTACTGGAGCCCGAACGGAAAATGCTCTATAGCCCGCAGACTTTTTTTGGGCTTTGGGAATCACTAATAAGCCGGAATCCTTTGAACGCAGATTTCTTGCCGGGACATATGGTACAATACAATCGGCAAGATAAGATGGAGCTAGACCGTGTAGTATTTTATACGTAAGTAGTAAAACCTTAAAGTCACATCTTAAGTGCACAGGAAGCCAGTGCAGGTGAGCCAGTACAGGCGTAATGTGATCAAACTTTCTTGTTCTTGTCAAAAGTCTAGCAGCCGCATTTTGTACCAACTGTAATCTTTTAATGCTAGACATGGGGAGACCCGAAAATAATACGTTACAGTAGTCGAGGCGAGACGTAACAAACGCATGGATAATGATCTCAGCGTCTTTAGTGGACAGAATGGAGCGAATTTTAGCGATGTTACGGAGATGAAAGAAGGCCGTTTTAGTAACGCTTTTAATGTGTGCCTCAAAGGAGAGAGTTGGGTCGAAGATAATACCCAGATTCTTTACCGTGTCGCCTTGTTTAATTGTTTGGTTGTCAAATGTTAGAGTTGTATTATTAAATAGAGTTCGGTGTCTAGCAGGACCGATAATCAGCATTTCCGTTTTTTTGGCGTTGAGTTGCAAAAAGTTAGCGGACATCCATTGTTTAATTTCATTAAGACACGCCTCCAGCTGACTACAATCCGGCGTGTTGGTCAGCTTTAGGGGCATGTAGAGTTGGGTGTCATCAGCATAACAGTGAAAGCTAACACCGTATTTGCGTATGATGTCACCTAGCGGCAGCATGTAGATGCTGAAGAGTGCAGGGCCAAGGACCGAACCCTGGGGAACTCCACACGTTACCTTAACGTAGTCCGAGGTCACATTGTTATGGGAGACACACTGCATCCTATCAGTAAGATAAGAGTTAAACCAAGACAGGGCTAAGTCTGACATACCAATTCGTGTTTTGATACGTTCTAATAAAATATTATGATCGACGGTATCGAAAGCAGCGCTAAGATCGAGGAGCAGCAACATAGATGACGCATCAGAATCCATCGTTAGCAATAGATCATTAGTCATTTTTGCGAGGGCTGTCTCCGTCGAGTGATTTGCCCTGAAACCGGATTGAAAGGTTTCACATAGATTGTTAGACGCTAAGTGTTCATTTAACTGCTCCGCAACAATTTTTTCAAGGATTTTTGAAATAAAGGGAAGGTGAGACACCGGTCGGTAATTTACCATGAGGTCAGGATCGAGGTTAGGTCTTTTAAGAAGAGGATGAATAACCGCTTTTTTGAATGCTAGGGGAACAGTGCCCGAGGAGAGTGATAAGTTTATAATATTTAGCACTGATGGACCTAATAATACAAAGAGTTCCTTGATCAGTTTCCCAGGAAGAGGGTCAAGTAAACATGTTGTCTGTTTTATTCCCTTAACACGTTGTAACAATTCCTCTAATGTTATTTCCTCAAAACGAGAGAAACTATTTTGGAGGGCAGTGTCCGCCGTATATGCAATCGTGTCATTGTTAATAGAACCCCGTTGTAGCTGGGACGCATTGTCTTTAATCTCCTTTCTAATGACTTCAATTTTCTTACTAAAGAATTGCATAAAGTCATCAGCTGAGTGGGTTAAGCTACTGGAAGGAGTCCCTTGTTGGGTTAGCGATGCTACCGTACTAAACAAAAATTTAGGATCGTTTTTATTACGGTGGATGAGATTTGAGTAATATTTAGCTTTAGCTAAGGTAAGCATGCGTTTATAAGTTATTAAACCATCACTCCATGCTTGATGGTGCACCTCAAGTTTAGTCGTGCGCCATTTGCGTTCCAGCTTTCTGCATAATAATTTCTGAGCTCTAGTTTCTTCTGTAAACCACGGGGTGCGCTTTTTTGGAGCCTTTTTTAACTTTAGCGGTGCTATGTTATCAATGGTTTCGCGCAGGGCGTCGTTAAAGTTGTTAGTGAGGTTATCAATAGAGCCCACATACTTTGGGAATGGTGCCATTACCAAGGGCAGTAGGTCCGCAAGAGTTGTCGTTGTGGCTGTATTAATGTTGCGGCTGCTATAGCAGTTATTATTATTATTAGTTTGACGAACATGCGTCTGAACCTCGAATTTTATAAGGTAATGATCGGACAATACTTTAGTATACGGGAGTATCGTAACTTTGGAAACGGTGATGCCCCTGACAAGCACTAGGTCTATCGTATTACCGTTGCGATGCGTGGGTTCATTTATTATTTGTGTGAGACCACAGCTATCAATTACAGTCTGGAGCGCTACGCACGGTGGGTCCGATGGGGTATTCATATGGATATTAAAGTCCCCCATTATGATTATATTATCGGCGTGTGTCACTAGATCAGCAACGAACTCTGAGAATTCATTAATAAAGTCCGAATAGGGCCCTGGGGGGCGGTAGATAACAGCCAGGTGTAGAGGCAGCGGTGTGACAGACCTCATAGTAAGCACCTCAAACGATTTATATTTATTATTTATGTTAGGACTAAGGTTAAAGTTTTCGTTGTATATTAGTGCGACCCCCCCACCCCTTTTGAGCGGACGGGCAATATGCGCATGTGTAAAGTTAGGAGGACATGCCTCATTTAGCGCAAAAAAGTCGTTTGGTTTAAGCCAGGTTTCGCTGAGACCGATGACGTTAAGATTGTTGTCTCTGATAATATCATTAACTAACAACGTTTTGGGAGACAATGATCTTATGTTTAAAAAACCTATATTATAGGTAGTGGGCTGTTTTAGGGAGTTTTTGATCAAATTATCCGTAGTAGCAATATTAATAATGTTGTGTTTATTATGCCCAGTGCATTTAGTATAGTTACGACCATATCTAGGAATTGATACGACAGGAATTTTCCGATTGTTTGATTGTTGCTTTGATAAACTGCACGCATCATGGTTAGCCACCTCAGTAACGGGGATTTTCCGATTGTTTGTTTGTTGCTTTGATAAACTGCACGCATCATAGTTAGCCACCTCAGTAGAACACATGTCCAACTCTGAAACACTCAAAGCAGAAACAACTTGTTCTAATTTAACAGACTCCTTACCCAGACCAGTAGTCGCGCATTTTCCATCTAAATCCGTCTTCGGGATGGAGGAAAGTGGTGTTCTGTGGGGATTAGCCTTCTGCTTTGTTTTTAGCCCCGCTCGGCATCCGCGTTTCCGATCACACCGCTGGCGTCTGCTCCGTAGACGGCCCCCGCTGCTACTAGACTCCCCTGCTTCACAGGCCGCTGGATGTAGCCGCCGATGTAATCCCATGCTAGTTAGCAAGTCTAGCACGCAAGTGTCTATCGGTCCAAAACGGCCCGATGTGTCCACATCCAGAAGTGTCTGGCGGTCGTACGTGATCACGGAGTGACCACGATGTGAGCCAGCCATAAAGTTTGTGGAATTGTCCGGTATTTCTGCCAAATGTTCCATCTTTAGCAGCAGCTCCTCGAGAGCGCAGCCCGTCCGGGCGCCGCCATCTTGTACTTTTCATATTAACTCATACTTGTGCAAGGAACAATATTTTTTACACTTAAACGAAATAGATATCGCACTGTTACGCAGAGAAACTATGTTTTTGTTTGTTTGTTTTCACCAAATGAAGAAAACACACCAGATTTATCATTCAAAAAATAGAAGATAATAAATAAATGATAAATGGGTTGTACTTGTATAGCGCTTTTCTACCTTCAAGGTACTCAAAGCGCTTTGACACTACTTCCACATTTACCCATAAAGATAAGAAAAATAACACTAAAGAGATCCTATGTTAAATAATCAATTGTAATGAAATGAATTAGTATTTTATAAATCTTGCAATCTTTATATGAACAATTTTACTTTATAACATATGGAAAAACATGTATGTATTTATACTGTCATATTTGTACTCCCAAAAGTTATAACATACCTGTCTGTGTCAATTGTAACTACTGATGTATAATTAGATAAAATATAATAAAACTAACTGTAATCTTTTAAATAGGGGTGTCCCGATTTTTTCATTTTCGATAGGATCCCGATCTTAGGGCCTTGATAATTAAATTTAAAGTACCAATGATTGTCACACACATACTGCACTAGATGTGGTGAAATTATTCTCTGCATTTGACCCATCACCCCCTGGGAGGTGAGGGGAGCAGTGGGCAGCAGCGGTGCCACGCCCGGGAATCATTTATGGTGGTTTAACACCCAATTCCAACCCCTTGATGCTGAGTGCCAAGCAGGGAGGTGATGGGTCCCATTTTTATAGTCTTTGGTATGACTCGGCCGGGATTTGAACTCGCGACCTACCGATATCAGGGCGGACACTAACCATTAGGCCACTGAGTAGTATAATTGGCCGATACGCAAAGCTTTAATAGTGCAATATGATATCACAGGAAATCTCATGTTCTGTACTTGTATTATTTTGAAGTGTGGAATGTTAGAAAAGGTTTGATCAAGTCAAATTATTCAAACAGAGAACAATGGTAGACATGAAAAACACTGACCTAATTATTTATGTTTTTGGTATGTACTTATGCTGTCTTTATAGGGACTAAAATTGTTTATATTTTCCACATTTACTAAGTTTCAATAATAATTCATGACATTCAGATCCTTATGCAGTAAGTTCAATGATGTGGACACGTTTGTGACTGGACACTTTAAAATACGCTTCTGCCTTGGAGATTTTGTATGTATAAGTAAAATGCAAATATGGTTATTTGATGCTTGTTCATTTTAACAAATGTGCTGTTTTAGACTGCAATATGTTCAATGGAGGACGCTTGTTACCTATGTATGGCTTGTGTGCTACTGTGTGCTTAGCTGTTTTGTAGCTGCTAGCTCCTAGTAGCCGATAGCCTACCATGTTTACCTTTTGTAAATGACTCGACTAAAATAGAAAAAGAGAGCAACCTTCTGAGGTTATTGGAGGACATTTAGATGCTAACTGGCTGTCCAGCTTTGCACACGTAAACACGCTGCACGCACATATCACAGTCTTGTTTTTTTGTTTTTTTTTATGATATTGGACCGATATTTGACCCATAGTTTATTATAACTATTAGAAATAGGAAAAAATATATTGTATTAAGAATAAAACTGCAAAAAAGAGGATCTGTATCCAAGAAGATATAACAGTTGACCTGCTTGTGTAAATTGAAACTCCTCAGAAACACAATTATGATTGAATCAATTATAATACAAAATATATCATTTAAATATATATCAATACATATATCAACATATATATATATATATATATATATATATATATATATATACAGTATATATATATATATGTGAAGTGAATGATATTTACATAGCGCTTTTCTCTAGTGACTCAAAGCGCTTTTACATAGTGAAACCCAATATCTAAGTGACATTTAAAGCAGTGTGGGTGGCACTGGGAGCAGCTGGGTAAAGTGTCTTGCCCAAGGACACAACGGCAGTGACTAGGATGACGAAAGCGAGAATCGAACCTGCAACCCTCAAGTTGCTGGCACGGCCGCTCTACCAACCAAGCTATGCCGCCCCGGCATATATCATATATATGCATATATATATGATGGATATATATATATATATATATATATATATATATATATATATATATATATATATATATATATATATTATATATATATATATATTATATATATATATATATATATTATATATATATATATATATATAATTAGTGGTGTGGGAAAAAATCAATCGCAATTCTTACGTTGTGCGATTCAGAATTGATTCTCATTTAAAAAAAATCTATTTATTTATTTTTTTATCAATCCAACAAAAGAATACACAGCAATACTATAACAATTAATTCCAATTCCAAAACCAAACCTGACCCAGCAACACTCAGAACTGCAATAAACAGAGCGATTGAAAGGAGACACAAACACAACCAAAAGTAGTGAAACAAAAATGAACATTATCAACAACAGTATCAATATTAGTTATATTTTCAACATAGCAGTGAATAAAATCCCTTATTGACATTATCATTAGACATTTATAAAAATAAAAAATAAAGAACAATAGTGTCAGAGTGGCTTACACTTGCATCGCATCTCATAAGCTTGACAACACACAGTGTCCAATGTTTTCACAAAGATAAAAGAAGTCATCTTTTTGGTTCGTTTAATGGTTAAAACAAATTTACATTATTGCAATCAGTTAAAACATTGTCCTTTTACAATTACAAAAGCGTTGTACAAAAACTACTACTCTGCTAGCATGTCAGCAGACTGGGGTAGATCCTGCTGAAATCCTATGTATTGAATGAATACAGAATCCTTTTGAATGGGGGAAAAAAATTGTTTTCGAATCGAGAATCGTGTTGAATTGAAAAAAACAAAACAAAAAAAAGATTTTGAATCGAATCGTGACCCAAGAATCGTGGGACACCTAATGATTCACAGGCCTAATATATATATATATATATATATATATATATATATATATATATATATATATATATATATATATATACAAACATACATGTATTTATATGCGTATATATATTTAATTATTTATTTAAATGATGAGAAACAAAAAAAAAGGAACTTAACGTATTTGTCTTCCAAAGAGGATACAATGACCGGCTCGTCTAAATTACTAAATGTTACTAATATATATTCCATCCATCCATCCATCCATTTTCTACCGCTTATTCCCTTTCGGGATCGCGGGGGTCACTGGCGCCTATCTCAGCTACAATCGGGCGGAAGGCAGGGTACACCCTGGACAAGTCGCCACCTCATCGCAGGGCCAACACAGATAGACAGACAACATTCACACTCACATTCACACACTAGGGCCAATTTAGTGTTGCCAATCAACCTATCTCCAGGTGCATGTCTTTGGAAGTGGGAGGAAGCCGGAGTACCCGGAAAGGACCCACGCAGTCACGGGGAGAACATGCAGACTCCACACAGAAACATCCCGAGCCTGGATTTGAACCCAGGACTGCAGGAACTTCGTATTGTGATGCAGACGCACTAACCCCTCTTCCACCGTGAAGCCTAATATATATTCATGACATTAATTGTTTATAATCAGGCAAATTAGAACTATAATTTCATTAAAAGAAGAAAAAAAATTGTAAAATAACATTCAGGTGTACTTCAGTGAGCAAAAGGTGCTCACCGTTGCCCCCAAAGGAAAAAAGTGGCATTGCAAAATAAGCCTACTTTGATATCTAAATGTGTTGTTTATCCTGATTGGCGACGTTTTATTGGGTGTGTGGACCACCATGGACCAACATATCCGGAACATGATAGTCAATTAAATCATGAAAGAAAGACTTGATGATGAATAAATGAAATGGAGTGGATATTACCCACCCAATATATCATGTGATCATCATCAGTGGCCATTGCACGGTCTTCTCTCTAATTGCGTCACCTTATCAAAAGGCCCCGAGTGAGACAGAGTGCAGATTAGTCTCCATTCAGGGCCAATCTAATCCTTTTTACATCGCCCTCTGTTTTAATGTGTCAGCGCCATGCGCCCGTCAGTCACAATATTCAGGCCGTGCAACCAAAACATCTTAAAGAAACGGTTACCTATTTCATGCCCAATGCCACAGGTGTTGTATTTATAACATTATTTTCTTCATGTATAGTTCTGGTTGAAAAATAGTATGCATTTGACGTGAAGCTCTAGATATGTTGAGCTGGAGCCACACCAAGCCATGGAACTATCCCTAAGGGCTGTTCACTTCTTTAAAATAAAATATTCAAAATGTGTTGGCCCTTCTCAGGAAAGTTGTATTTTTGTACAATAATCCTTAACTATCCATCCATCCATCCATTTCTACCGCTTATTCCCTTTGGGGTCGTGGGGGGCGCTGGCATTCCTATACTAAAGGTGATTCATTTAAGTATAAGGACTGAATCTCACAACCCCTCAGTGAGTGTATGGCACACTTACTCCCTGTATCGACGCTGTACTGACATTGTGATGGTCATCTGTCATTTTCAAGACTAAAAAAGTCAATACATTTGAACTACAAATAAAATGAATAATTTGTTTGTTAGGGCTTCACGGTGGCAGAGGGGTTAGTGCGTCTGCCTCACAATACGAAGGTCCTGCAGTCCTGGGTTCAAATCCAGCCTCGGGATCTTCCTGTGTGGAGTTTGCATGTTCTCCCCGTGAATGCGTGGGTTCCCTCCGGGTACTCCGGCTTCCTCCCACTTCCAAAGACATGCACCTGGGGATAGGTTGATTGGCAACACTAAATTGGCCCTAGTGTGTGAATGTGAGTGTGAATGTTGTCTGTCTATCTGTGTTGGCCCTGTGATGAGGTGGCGACTTGTCCAGGGTGTACCCCGCTTTCCGCCCGATTGTAGCTGAGATAGGCGCCAGCGCCCTCCGCGATCCCAAAAGGGAATAAGCGGTAGAAAATGGATGGATGGAATTTGTTTGTTAGTTGTTTTTTTTAATTCAGTTCCTCATTAGCTGCTGCAATAGTAGTAGTTTTTCTCCATGGGTCCAAAATATTGATAAAACAAAACGATTTGATACATGTACAACATTAAAGGCCTACTGAAACCCACTACTACCGACCATGCAGTTTGATAGTTTATATATCAATGATGAAATATTAACATTGCAACACATTTAGTTTACTAAATTGCAATCTTAAATTTCCCGCGGAGTTTCTTGTTGAAAACGTCTCTGAATGATGACGCTTGCGCGTGACGTCACGGACTGTCAGGAAATATTAGCGGCTAAAAGTATTCTGGACATCTGTGTTGCTGAATCTTTTGCAATTTGTTCAATTAATAATGGAGAAGTCAAAGTAGAAAGATGGAGTTGGGAAGCTTTAGCCTTTAGCCACACAAACACACGGTGATTCCTTGTTTAAAATTCCCGGAGGTGAAGCTTTACTATGGATCAGAGCGGTCAAGCGAACATGGTTCCCGACCACTTGTCAACCGGCAAGTTTCGTTGAGAAAATTGTGTTAAAAAGTCGCCTCTTACCGGAGATCTGTGGAGTTTGCGCCGTCCTTGTATCTGCCGTGACTTCCCTCAGACACTGGCCTCAAGACACCCGTGGGCACACCCTTCCGACTATCAGGTACTATTTAATCTCACTAAAACTCTAGCAACACAATAGAAAGATAAGGGATTTCCCAGAATTATCCTAGTAAATGTGTCTAAAAACATCTGAATCCGTTCCAATGCAATCGGCTTTTTATTTTTTTATTTTTTTTCTAGTCCTTTGCTATCAATATCATCATCCACGAATCTTTCATCCTCGCTCAAATTAATGGGGAAATTGTCGTTTTCTCGGTCCGAATAGCTCTTGCTGCTGGAGGCTCCCATTATAAACAATGTGAGGACGTGAGGAGCCCTCACCCTTGTGATGTCATCATCTGCGACTTCCGGTAAAGGCAAGGCTTTTTTATCAGGACCAAAAGTTGCGAACTTTATTGTCGATGTTCTCTACTAAATCCTTTCAGCAAAAATATGGCAATATCGCGAAATGATCAAGTATGACACATAGAATGGACCTGCTATCCCCCGTTTAAATAAGAAAATCTAATTTCAGTAGGCCTTTAAGGCATTACACACATACAGTATCGGCAATGCACACGACGATAACACCAAAATAAAATTAAAACAACTCCCAATTAGTTACATGAAATCGTAGTGCTAATGTAGGATTACACAAAAGCCAAAAGAGTACAATTTTTCGCAGAAAAGTCATAGCCCGAGCAAAAAAAGTACAAATTATTCACATGCAATCAAATTACGAAACTAAAATCCACCTAGAGAAAAATAAAATGATACTGTAAATGAGCGTGTAACAGAATTGAGCGAAAAACCTAAGAACATCACTCCTAAAGCGTGAACTTGAATTATATTGTCGTAGATTTTTTAATTTGTTAAACATATAGTTGGGCTAAGAATGGACAAACCGTATTTTTCGGAGTATAAGTCGCTCCGGAGTATAAATCGCACCTGCCGAAAATGCAAGATAAAGAAGGAAAAAAAACATATATTTAGTTTAGTTTATTAAGGATCCCCATTAGTCTACACCGCAGTGGAGACTATTCTTGCTGGGGTCCAGGCAAAAAACATCACACAACCACAGAACAAACGATTAAAATGCAGTACAACATGATCCAATAATAAATTGTCATAATACAAAAATAGCAACAACAAAGAACCAAAAAATACTAATAAATGTTGTTACATAATAATTTTTTATACCAAAGATAAAAATAGCAATATAAAAATAGATATACTGTATACATTTTTGCATAAATAAAACAAAGAACTATCAGAAATATAAGTCGCATTGGAGTATAAGTCGCATTTTTTGGGGACATTTATCTGATAAAACCCAACACCAAGAATAGACATTTGAAAGGCAATTTAAAATAAATAAAGAATAGTGAACAACAGGCTGAATAAGTGCACGTTATATGACGCATAAATAACCAACTGAGAAGGTGCCTGGTATGTTAACGTAACATATTATGGTGAGAGTCATTCTAATAACTATAACATATAGAACATGCTATACGTTTACCAAACAATCTGTCACTCCTAATTGCTAAATCTGATGAAATCTTATACGTCTAGTCTCTTACATGAATGAGCTATATAATATTATTTAATATTTTACGGTAATATGTTAATAATTTCACACTTAAGTCACAAACTATGAAAAAAAACTGCGACTTTTAGTCCGAAAAATACGGTACTCTATATGTAAAAAAAATGTGTAGGATTTAGATCATCGTATTTTGTGGTGAAGTCTAATTTTAGGAAGCAGGGACCGGCAACAAATTATATTTAAATATTTTTTTTTAATAGTATATTTATTAAATACGCAATATTTGACCAGAGTTCATTTTTATATATTTTATTCCTCGGGCCGCAAATGCCAGCAATTTCTGTGTAACATTTTTGTTACTGTAAGTTGTGTTGTTTGTTAGCGACCACAGAATAAAATAGCATTCGACCACTCGGAGTGGAATATAATCACTAGTGTTGCTAGTGATCACCTAGGCTCCCCTTGGCCCCCCGGGACCTGCTCCACTTCCCCATACAGACCGGCCATTGTGGACTTGGGGGTCCATTCACAGTCACTAGCAGGAAATATGAGCAATGCCTCTAACTAACCGCAGGTTGGGTTTCTTCTGGTGAATAACTCTCCTGTTGTTTGCTGTGCCTTCTCCGCAGGTGCACACGGAAGGAGAAATGCGAGCGTTCGACGGAGCCTCGCCGCTTTGCGTCTGACATCAAGCAGTGTGTGCGACTGAGCGTGCACCCCAACAACATTTCCGTGTCCCTGTTCAGTGTGACGGTGAGCTAACACGCGTTGTTGACATGTCTTGGCGAGCAACGGGATGAACTGGCGCTTGGACAATGTCATTATTGGGCTCGATATTCTGATTAGTGGCCAAGAACAACAACGCATCTCTGATCCCGGCTGTGCAAATGTCCACCGAATCAATCATTAACAGCATGTGTTTTGGCAGGCATCGCATTTCAGCAAACGTTTTATCGTATCTTGTCAACAGACAATACTATAGTAATGAATGTCATTTAGAATAGTCAGTGTGCAGCTTGTGTAGCAGTATAGCCACCATTGACTGAAAATGAGTCAGTATCTAAATATCCATCCATCCATTTCCTACCGCTTATTCCCTTTGGGGTCACGGGGGGCGCTGGTGCCTATCTCATCTACAATCAGGCGGAAGGCGGCGTACACCCTGGACAAGTCGCCACCTCATCGCAGGGCCAACACAGTTAAACAGACAACATTCACACACTAGGGCCAATTAAGTGTTGCCAATCAACTTATCCTTAGGTGCATGTCTTTGGAAGTGGGAGGAAGCCGGAGTACCTTGAGGGAACCCACGCACTCAATCAATCAATCAATGTTTACTTATATAGCCCTAAATCACTAGTGTCTCAAAGGGCTGCACAAACCACTAAGACATCCTCGGTAGGCCCACATAAGGGCAAAGAAAACTCACACCCAGTGGGACATCGGTGACAATAATGACCCAGTGGGACGTCGGTGACAATGATGACTATGAGAACCTTGGAGAGGAGGAAAGCAATGGATGTCGAGCGGGTCTAACATGATACTGTGAAAGTTCAATCCATAATGGATCCAACACAGTCGCGAGAGTCCAGTCCAAAGCGGATCCAACACAGCAGCGAGAGTCCCGTTCATAGCGGAGCCAGCAGGAAACCATCCCAAGCGGATGCGGATCAGCAGCGCAGAGATGTCCCCAGCCGATACACTGGCAAGCAGTACATGGCCACCGGATCGGACCGGACCCCCTCCACAAGGGAGAGTGGGACATAGAAGAAAAAGAAAAGAAACGGCAGATCAACTGGTCTAAAAAGGGAGTCTATTTAAAGGCTAGAGTATACAAATGAGTTTTAAGGTGAGACTTAAATGCTTCTACTGAGGTGGCATCTCGAACTGTTACCGGGAGGGCATTCCAGAGTACTGGAGCCCGAACGGAAAATGCTCTATAGCCCGCAGACTTTTTTTGGGCTTTGGGAATCACTAATAAGTCGGAGTCCTTTGAACGCAGATTTCTTGCCGGGACATATGGTACAATACAATCGGCAAGATAGGATGGAGCTAGACCGTGTAGTATTTTATACGTAAGTAGTAAAACCTTAAAGTCACATCTTAAGTGCACAGGAAGCCAGTGCAGGTGAGCCAGTACAGGCGTAATGTGATCAAACTTTCTTGTTCTTGTCAAAAGTCTAGCAGCCGCATTTTGTACCAACTGTAATCTTTTAATGCTAGACCCGAAAATAATACGTTACAGTAATCGAGACGAGACGTAACAAACACTCACGGGTAGGACATGCAAACTCCACACAGAAAGATCCCGAGCTCGGGATTGAACCCCAGACTACTCCAGGACCTTCATATTGTGAGGCAGACGCACTAACTCCTCTGCCACCGATATCTGGCACCAAATGAGTTATAGTATAATTGAAGTCAAGCATGGTGGTGCTAGCATCATGGTCTGGGGTTGCTCGAGAGCTGCAGGTTATTAAGGGGAAACATTATCATCTAAACATCAGGCAACACCTTGTACATCTCACAGTGTCCTTGGTGTGAATATTATATGTAAGGGCATTTTCTTTCTTGCACCGTCTTGAGCGTCTTGGGCATGGCATTGAGCAGAGACGCATGAGCTCTAACTAACATTCTTCCTTCGCCCCCATGATGCACTCCTCTAACTTCATTCCTCTTCAGCGTTTGAGGATGCCCCATGCCTCAGGTGTGTTCAAGTAAGGTTGATGTCATCATTTCAAGGAACTCAATCATCTCTGAGGTGTTTTGGGCTCCTTATCAATTTGGAAAACTTTGACGCGGCCCATTTTCTGCTTGAGAATGTCACAGTATATGCTGAAGTCCAAGTTTCTCAAAATAAACCGCAGTTCCCTAATGCCGGTGTTCTGTCGACAACTGCTACTCATCGATGTCTGCTACCCAACGCTGTTCTGTCGACAACTGCTACTCATCGATGTCTGCTACCCAACGCTACTGAGCATGCGCACAAACACAAATACTGCAAGTATTTACCCTCGAAAAAAACACTAATCTAAAGCAGCTGTCAGTAGACATTATAAATTATGTTTAAACACATCCGACACGTACGTAGGATTAACCGAAGGAGCGTTCAAAACAAGATGGAATGATCACAACGCCTCCTTTAGAAACCAGACTTTGCGGAATTCTACAGAACTCAGCAAACACATTTGGAACCTCAAAGACAATAATGTTGAATATTCAATAACATGACAAATTCTTCCATCCAGCACACCTTACAACAGTGGTAATAAAAGATGCAACCTATGCTTAAAAGAGAAACTGTTTATTATATATCATCCAGATCTATCATCCCTCAACAAGCGCAGTGAAATCATTTCAACATGCCGCCATAGACGGAAACACCTTCTAGGTAACACATGAGCCAATCACCACGCCCCTACGCCTGCCTGTACCCACCCACTCTGTGCCCTATATAAACCATTGTATGTGAATGCTTCCATTAAAATCTCCTGATGATTGAGGGAACCCCTCATGAAACAGTTCTGTAGAGATGAAGTAGTCTTGTGATTTTTCCCACACCTACATATATAAGTATATATGTATATATGTATATATATATATATATATATATATATATATATATATATATATATATATATGTCTTGATTGGATTATCCAGAGAATAGGGCTCAATACCGTGGTAGAGCGCAATATGTAGGTGTGGGAAAAATCACAAGACTACTTCATCTCTACAGAACTGTTTCATGAGGGGTTCCCTCAATCGTCAGGAGAAATCTCCTGATGATATATATATATATATATATATATATATATATATATATATATATATATATATATATATATATATATATATATATATGTATATATATATATATATATATATATATATATATATATACGTATATATACACAGTATATATGTATATATATACAGTATATATATATATATATATATATATATATAAGAACACAAGTGAGTAGAATTAATTGGTCAGGATGCCACCCAAGCGCCCTGGGGAGGTGTTTCGGCCACGTCCAACCGGTAGGAGGCCATGGGGAAGACCCAGGACACGTTGGGAAGACTATATATATATATATATATATATATATATATATATATAACAACACAAGTGAGTAGAATTAATTGGTCAGGATGCCACCCGAGCGCCTCCCTGGGGAGGTGTTTCGGCCACGTCCAACCGGTAGGAGGCCATGGGGAAGACCCAGGACACGTTGGGAAGACTATCTCTCCCGGCTGGCCTGGGAACTCCCCGGGATTCCCCGGGAGGAGCTGGATAAAGTAGCTTGGGAGAGGGAAGTCTGGGCTTCCCTGCTTAGGCTGCTGTCCCCGCGACCCGACCTCGGATACGCAGAAGGAGATGGATGGATGGATGGATGGATATAAGTAGTGCTTTAAAACAATAAATATTTTAATCTGATTTATTACACTTTTAGTTTTTAGTTTGAAATTTTGATTAATCCCAATTAAGTACGATAAATTACTTGCACATATATATATATATATATATATATATATATATATATATATAATTTTAATTACCTTCAAAAAAGGGCCCTGCAGTAGAGATGGGATTCATATGGCTCCATTCCTGGGTGGTTCTTTTGTGAGAGAAAGAGAGGGTTTAATCATTTTGCAATGCAGTCTGCTGAAAATGATGGAAAACACCACACTACACAGCAACTGACGCTGTGGTCCAAGTTGGAATTGCCACAAAACACATTTGAAGATATTAAACCCTCTACTGCCATCTGGTGGCTAAAGTGGATACCCCATTCTCGTTTCATGTGTCAGGTAAATCGTAACGAATGGGATCAAATGAAGGAAGGAAATACATTTATTGTCATTGCACTAGTACAATTACATTTCATTTTCAGCATAGACCCGTTCAAAGCAGACATGTATTGTACAGGGTGACAGAACTGCGATGATGAGTCGCCACTAAGAGATGAGTTTTAAAAAAGGCAATCCTAGACTAAGTTTCTATGGGGTGGGTGGTTCAGTCTGGGGCAGAGCCGTGTATAGAGAGAGTGTAGCCAACTAAACGAGAGGCGTCATCTTTGCTACCAATGACGTGTGCGGTCATGTCCCGAAGCATGCAATTGCAATTTTTTTGACGTTAGTTTTCCTGACAAAATCAACCAAAAAATAGGTCTCAATATAGTTTGAAACCTACCCTCATACATTTAAAACAAAACTTTATTGTATTTCATCAAAGTATAATTTTGCGGTCTTATTTAAAGCACTCTGCTGCTACCTTCCTGCAGTGTTTCATGACCAACAGGCACTCCAACACACACCGACAATCACGGAGAAATTGTGACTTTTAAGTGAAGTATGAATAGAGAATAGAGAGTACTTTATTGATCCCTGGGGGAAATTTAGCACCACAGTTCGCTCACAATAAACAATGATGATAATAAATAATATAATATATTATATATATAATATATGAATAATATAAATTAATTAATTACACCCAGGGCTTCACGGTGGCAGAGGGGTTAGTGCGTCTGCCTCACAATACGAAGGTCCTGCAGTCCTGGGTTCAAATCCAGGCTTGGGATCTTTCTGTGTGGAGTTTGCATGTTCTCCCCGTGAATGCGTGGGTTCCCTCCGGGAACTCCGGCTTCCTCCCACTTCCAAAGACATGCACCTGGGGATAGGTTGATTGGCAACACTAAATTGGCCCTAGTGTGTGAATGTGAGTGTGAATGTTGTCTGTCTATCTGTGTTGGCCCTGCGATGAGGTGGCGACTTGTCCAGGGTGTACCCCGCCTTCCGCCCGATTGTAGCTGAGATAGGCGCCAGCGCCCCCCGCGACCCCGAAAGGGAATAAGCGGTAGAAAATGGATGGATGGAATAATTACACCCAAATTATAGTTGTTTTTACTCTTTCAATGTCCGTCCATTCGTATTTGTGTTTGACTTTCTCTTCGGCTGCTACCCAATTGCATTATTTTAGTTTTACTCTGCCTGTTTTTGTCAAACCATCTCTTTAATTTCTTAGTTTCTGCTGTTATTATTTGTATTATCTTCTGCATCTTCTCTCCTGAACAAAACCCGGACGTTGTGTGGTGTGTTTATCCCTCGCACAAGAGTGTAGTGTGTGGCTCTTCAGTGTTGTTTGCGAACCTTCACTTCACATACTCGTCTTCTTTCAGGGTTGTTGGGAAAGTGATGTCAAAGCTTTCCGCAATTCTTACGAGTGGAGCAGCCCCTTGCTGCACAACATGGCATTATTACATGTTGAAAACTATCAAGGAAGCGCCGCAGACACATAGCGCCAGCCATGAATTGATTAACGTGGACCCCGACTTAAACAAGTTGAAAAACTTATTCGGGTGTTACCATTTAGTGGTCAATTGTACGGAATATGTACTGTACTGTGCAATCTACTGATAAAAGTATCAATCAATCAATCAAAGGCTAGAAGCAATAAGGGTACCATCAGTGTGTGAATGTGGAAATACTGTCGAAGCGCTTTGGGCTCCTTAAAAAGGGGTAGAAAAGTGCTATACAAGTACAACCATTTACCATTTGTATTCACGTGAGTACCTTTTGACCAATCATTGAGGAGAACATCTGAAACTGGGGTGCCTCATACTCTCCCTATACACAACTCTGGTCTGGGAACAGGAGAAAAAAAACTTGATAGCCATGATTAGCACATTACGACACAGAAACCACAAGACTTGCAACAGGAGGGAACAGGGTGCTCTGGTGACAAAGCTGCAAAGCTCTGATACCTATCTATGAATCCACTTTCTATTGTATAATTGGACACAACCACAATTTGATTGTTAGAATGTCACACAAAAACACGCTTTAAGTGTTTTACTTGAACGTACGTCATATATTTGTTCAAAACTTGCTTACAGCTCAATCTAAAGTCCAGTCAGGTTTTATTTTTGAAGGTAAATTTGCCACCAGTCAGACTCTCCTCATACGTTTTTGCGCTGACATGTGTATTGACCTGTTCTCTGACTGTATAACAACACATTTGTCAGGTAAAAATTCAAGCTTATGTTAAAAAAGAAGCCTGTACGCTCAAAATAACTTGCGCAATTAATCCGCGATAATGTTGTGTATAATTGGTTGAGTTTGACATCTTAATATTTCGACAATAATGGCTGCGTGTTAACAACTTGTGAATATTAAATCTATACTGCAACCTGCACACCGACTACTCTAAAGTGTATTTATGTGTACGGTGTTTTCCCTTGAGAAACGATGAGTCAAAACAAGTCATGCGGAAATTCTTTGCACCCATTTTTTTCTTTAGGGTTCCCATGTGCATTTGACCCTTAAATACATTTTTGAAATGAATATCCAGCATGCAACAGTGCAATTTGATTCACCGAGGTCAAGCCTCGATGATCATTTCCCCATCTGTGCTGCTCCGAGGGTCAGGCGCCGCCATTGTTGCTTCCCCACCTCTGTGCCGCTCTAATGGTATTCATAGACTGTCTGGGTGTGATCGGACTCATTCCGCAGGAGTGTTTAACCTTTTCCCAGTGTGTCGTTTTACCCCGAGGCGACGCCACGCCGTTCCCAGGATGATTGGACTTTATATAAGACATAGGGTTTCTTTAAGGAAATGTTGAGTCCCGGCTTCAAATACCTCTGACCAACTTTAGGGCGTTCGCCCTTTCATTAAAGAGCAATCTAAAAACAGCAGGACTCAGCCGTTCCATGTTGCTGAGCAGGCCTTAAATCAAAAGCCTTGACCCACGTCGTCCTCAGCAGACACGCTGGCCTATCAATATGTATATCCTGGTCTTGACCCCATTGGTCCCCCTGCTTCCCCAGTTCCATATTCCAGGTTTTTTTCTTCTTTTTACCCCCTTGAGCTGACACTGCTAAAAACCTGCACTCATACACATCATCCTGTTTCTCCTGAAGCTGGTCCTGGAAGCACACAATGTGCCAGAACTGACCGCCGGGGTCAACTGCACCTTCGAGGACCTGGCGGAAATGAGCGGCCTGGTGGAGGGGAACCGAATTCGGTGTTTCTCTCCCGCCGAGAAGGAGATGCCTCGCGTCGTCGTCGACAAAGGTGAGCGTATCACCCGTATTTTTTTTCTTTTCTTTTTAGCACTGGGAAGTTCTATTTCTGTCCGCTAATTAGTCAGCTCTCGCTTGACACACAGGGAGGCTTGTAGGCTTCAAGGTAACTTTTAGGCAGCCTAATTAGGACGGATCCACTGTCAGGGGTGCTTTACCTTGATTGATGAATGATTCTGGCTTCGGAAGGTAGCGAGGTGACCCGAGTGCGTGCGAAGGTGCTGCTGAATTAAACATGAAGTCCTTCATTAGGCTCAGACAAAAGGACACGGATGAGGACGAGACACCTTGTCCCTCAAACACTCTTCATCCCTACAGAGACCTGAGGATAGTCTTTCATCCTCGCTGATAGTCAAATGATGTTGACATGCTATATTCATTTACATGTCATATATATATATATATATATATACATATATATATATATACAGTGGGGCAAAAAAGTATTTACTCAGCCACCGATTGTGCAAGTTCTCCCACTTAAAATGATGACAGAGGTCTGTAATTTTCATCATAGGTACACTTCAACTGTGAGAGACAGAATGTGAAAAAAAATATCCAAGAATTCACATTGTAGGAATTTTAAATCATTTATTTGTAAATTATGGTGGAAAATAAGTATTAGGTCAACCATTCAAAGCTCTCACTGATGGAAGGAGGTTTTGGCTCAAAATCTCACGATACATGGCCCCATTCATTCTTTCCTTAACACGGATCAATCGTCCTGTCCCCTTAGCAGAAAAACAGCCCCAAAGCATGATTTTTCCACTCCAATGCTTCACAGTAGGTTTGGTGTTCTTGGGATGCAACTCAGAATTCTTTTTCCTCCAAACACGACAAGTTGAGTTTATACCAAAATGGATACATGGATGATACAGCAGAGGATTGGGAGAATGTTATGTGGTCAGATGAAACAAAAATAGAACTTTTTGGTATAAACTCAACTTGTCGTGTTTTGAGGAAGAAGAATACTGAGTTGCATTCCAAGAACACCATACCTACTGTGAAGCATGGGGGTGGAAACATCATGCTTTGGGGCTGTTTTTCAGCTAAGGGGACAGGACGATTGATCCGTGTTAAGGAAAGAATGAATGGGGCCATGTATCGTGAGATTTTGAGCCAAAACCTCCTTCCATCAGTGAGAGCTTTGAATGGTTGACCAAATACTTATTTCCCACCATAATTTACAAATAAATTCTTTAAAATTCCTACAATGTGAAATCTGGGATTTTTTTTTCACATTATGTCTCTCGCAGTTAAAGAGTACCTATGATGAAAATTACAGACCTCTGTCATCATTTTAAGTGGGAGAACTTGCACGATCAGTGGCTGACTAAATACTTTTTTGCCCCACTGAATCGTATATCGAAGTCCAATGCCAATATCCAGACCTAACAAATAATATCAATGAAGAATTTAGTCTTCATCAACGGGTTTTCAATTTTCCTCTTTCCAGGCGACCACCAGATAGTGCAGCTCTATCTCAAGTCCAAAGAGACCGGCCTGGCGTTCGCTAACACCAGTTTTGTCTTCTACAACTGCAGCGTCCACAAGTCGTAAGTTCTTGCTTTTCTCTTTTTTTTTTGGATCTTTTTAGCAGTTCACACGCATCCCTTACAAGTATTTTTGTGTAGGTGCTTGTCTTGCGTGAGCAGTCCTTACCAGTGCCACTGGTGCAAGTACAGACACGACTGCACACATGACCCCAGGACCTGTTCCTTCCAGGAGGGACGAGTCAAGAAAGCTGAGGTCAGTGAAGTCCTAAGATATGTGCTCGCAGTCGAAACATGCTTGTGCTTCAAACTTAACGATTAAAGTCTGTCCTGTTCGACTCGTATTTGAGCCCTGTCATCCGTGATCACGTTGTGTACACTGGAGAAGGTGAGCCAAGGCACAGCATGACTACATGCACAGAGTCACAGATTGACAGTAATGTGATCGCTCAGGGTAAGTGTATCGATCAATATAATATAGGGGATTTTAACCTTTTTGACCTCTGGTCCATACCAATAATAACACTGAATTACTAATCTAATTGTTTAGTTTAATCATCTTCAATAAATATATATAACCTACTTACACTTTACAACCTTGTCAAATTATATGAAAGCACGTGTTAAACACAAATACTATTATCAATCAATCAATCAATTTATTTTATTTCGGCAATCTTCACATAAAACAAAGAACAACAACAAGAAAAGAAAAAAAAAAGAAAAAAAACACTCATTTGTGCAATGATTGAGCCGAAAGGGTGTAGGTTGAAGCAACGCTTATATAAACCTACCCCATCACAACAAGAACAAGGTTCAAAATATATAAAATCTAAAACATGCTTCACTTATATTACTTTTTTTTTTTTAAACAATATATAAGCAACATATATGTAGCACACGTCTCATATACACAGTTTAACATTTAAATCAAACATATACATTTGTACACTTATATATATATATACACACACATATATATACATATATATATTATATATACACAATTCATTTAAATTCCATATAAAGTGGTAATATATACATTTTAATATAACCTATATGTATAATTATGAAATCATAAATTGTATTTATATACATATTATATATTATTGTCTTTCTAAAACAATGTTTGCTCTTCTTTCTTATATTTACTAATGATAAATGATTTAAAAAGCTTTTTAAACTGGTTTATGTTGGTGCTGTGTTTTATTTCATCCTTTAAACAGTTCCATATTTTAACCCCTGCTATTGTTATACTCATTCGTTTCTGCGTTGTTCTACAATATTGGATCTTAAAAAGTAGTTCTCCTCTTAAATTATAATTCCCTTCTCTTTGTAAAAATCTTCTCTGTAAGCCTGTTGGAAGTGAATGTTTACTTGCTTTATAAATCATTTGGGCAGTCTTGAGTTGGATGAGATCTGGTAGTTTTAAATCAAATGTTTTTATAAATAATCCATTAGTGTGTTCTCGGGGTCCTGTGTTATGTATCAGTCTGATGTGACACGGTGGCGAGGCATAATGGATGCGTGTTGCTACCCCAGGGATGCAAGAGGACCAGGACAGGCAGGAGTTGCAGGTAAGATTAGATTTAATACGAAAACAAAAATAATACTGGTACAAAATGCAAAGAAAAGGCGTGCCGAATGCACGGAGAGCTATGCTAATAATTAGCACGAGAGCAGAGTACAGGAATAGAGGTGCAGAGCGCACGCAAAGCTAAGGCGAGACTTAGCAATAGTGATTACAAAAATAAGAACCAACGTGCGTGTTGCAAGTAGCAAACAAAACAGCCAGGAGGAACTAAGGTAGCAGGTGGTCTTAAATACAACACAAATAATTCAAAACAGGTGTGCGTAATGAGTCCGTGCAGGAGGCATACTTAGGTTGCCATGGTGACAATACAAAACAAGGAAGTGCGCTAACAAACGGGATCGGTAGAGTCCAAAACATGATCAAAACATAGTAGGACAATACAAAAAAGACAAACATGCTAGAGATGTGTGATCCGGAAGCCGGATCACAACATTACCCCCCCCTTAAGGGGCAGATCCCAGATGCCCCCAAAAAACTGCAATAAAGAGAACCCCCTCCCAAAACCAGAAAGTTCACAAACGAAGGGAGGGCGGAAGGAGTCCACGGTGGAGGGTCGCCAGATCGCATGTCCCCGAATCCACCGAGGACACATCATGTGGCGGCGGCGGGTGGAACGCTGCTGCCGAAAAAGTTTTGGCGGGCGACCTCGAAAAGGCCACATTAGTGGCCGCCTCGCAGGATGAGGTGCCCGGCGAGGCGGACGACCCGGGCACGGCCACATCCGTGGCCGACATGGAGGAGGGAGTATCTGGCGAGGAGGATGACCTCGCAGAGGCCACGCCCGTGGTCGACGTGGTGGACGACGCCTCAGCACCGAAATCCCAGCAGGCTTGGAAGCAGCAGACGAGGGTGCGGGGACTGCAGCCAAAGCAGGCCCGAGTGCAGCTGGCGAGGATGATGCGGGTGCTGCAGCCGCAGGAGTCGTCGGAGGCGGCCTGGGAGCCGCAGGAGTCGTCGGAGGCGGCCTGGGAGCCGCAGGAGTCGTCGGAGGCGGCCTGGGAGCCGCAGGAGTCGTCGGAGGCGGCCTGGGAGCCGCAGGAGTCGTCGGAGGCGGCCTGGGAGCCGCAGGAGTCGTCGGAGGCGGCCTGGGAGCCGCAGGAGTCGTCGGTGGTGGCCTGGGAGCCGCAGGAGTCGTCGTCGACGCTGGTGTGGGCTCCAGCCCCGTCGTCGACGCTGGTGTGGGCTCCAGCCCCGTCGTCGACGCTGGTGTGGGCTCCAGCCCCGTCGTCGGCGCTGGTGTGGGCTCCAGCCCCGTCGTCGGCGCTGGTGTGGGCTCCAGCCCCGTCGTCGGCGCTGGTGTGGGCTCCAGCCCCGTCGTCGGCGCTGGTGTGGGCTCCAGCCCCGTCGTCGGCGCTGGTGTGGGCTCCAGCCCCGTCGTCGGCGGTGCTTGGCGGCACGGAGCTGGCACCGGTACCTGTCGTGGTGCTGGTACCGGAGTGGGCTCCAGCCTTGGAGTTTGTGCTGGTGTGAGAACCAGACTGGGAGCTGGTGTGAGAACCAGACTGGGAGCTGGTGTGAGAACCAGACTGGGAGCTGGTGTGAGAACCAGACTGGGAGCTGGTGTGAGAACCAGACTGGGAGCTGGTGTGAGAACCAGACTGGGAGCTGGTGTGAGAACCAGACTGGGAGCTGGTGTGAGAACCAGACTGGGAGCTGGTGTGAGAACCAGACTGGGAGCTGGTGTGAGAACCAGACTGGGAGCAGGTGTCGGCTTCAGCCGAGGAGCAGGTGTCGGCTTCAGCCGAGGAGCAGGTGTCGGCTTCAGCCGAGGAGCAGGTGTCGGCTTCAGCCGAGGAGCAGGTGTCGGCTTCAGCCGAGGAGCAGGTGTCGGCTTCAGCCGAGGAGCAGGTGTCAGCCGAGGAGCAGGTGTCGGCGTCAGCCGAGGAGCACTAAGAGACTGGCAGAGAGGAGGACTAGGACTACTATGAGGATTTAGACTAACACTAGGACTTGGGCAAGGACTTGTGTGAGGACCAGTACTTACAATCAAACTAGTGCTTTTATCAGGACTTGGGCAAGGACCAGGACTTACAGTCGAACCAGGGCTTGGGCAGGAACTAGGACTTGAGGTCAACCTAGGGCAAGGACTGGGACTTACAATCATACTGGTGCTCGGGCAAGGACTTGGACAAAGACTAGGACTTACAGTGACACTGGGGCTCGGACAAGAATTTGGGCAAGGACTAGGGTTACTGTGAGGACTAAGACCACGAGGGGAATTAGGACACGGACTACGATCAAGACTACACGAAGGTACGTAACTGGGACCGGGACTTGGACTACCATTAAGAGAATGACTTGAGCAAGGACTTGGGCTAGGACTCGGACTACGACTCAGTCTACGAGTTGATCTACAATGTTGGCCAGAAGTCGGACCAGGACTGGGACTAGGCTTGAACACCGGTGGTGGAGGAAGAAAAGTAGGTAGCTCATGTTGCCTTAGTTTGCATCTAGAAATAACATCTGTATAGAACTTAGTTGTGTCTATAGAGTCCAAAAAATCATAGTCAATATTTGAAACAGGTTGAGAATAAGACTCAACAATATAAAAATCCTCAGAAAAAATATCATCGACAGGGGGTGGTATTGAGTCACCAGGGGGCGTTGACGAAATGACGTCACCGTGATGGACCGGTGGGCCGGAGGTATGCCCTGGCCTTACAGCCCAGTCGGAAGAGTGGTTGGAATATGGAGAAAAAACAAAACTTCCAAACCTCAGGGAAGAGTACTGGGCTGTTGTCTGCGCGCTGCTGTCCGGGGAAAAAGTCTTCGCGGCTTGGCGAAGGGAAGACTTTTGGTGGTCCACTGCGAGGCGGCGTTGTGCTGGCTGTTTTCTGACACGGTGGCGAGGCATAATGGATGCGTGTTGCTACCCCAGGGATGCAAGAGGACCAGGACAGGCAGGAGTTGCAGGTAAGATTAGATTTAATACGAAAACAAAAATAATACTGGTACAAAATGCAAAGAAAAGGCGTGCCGAATGCACGGAGAGCTATGCTAATAATTAGCACGAGAGCAGAGTACAGGAATAGAGGTGCAGAGCGCACGCAAAGCTAAGGCGAGACTTAGCAATAGTGATTACAAAAATAAGAACCAACGTGCGTGTTGCAAGTAGCAAACAAAACAGCCAGGAGGAACTAAGGTAGCAGGTGGTCTTAAATACAACACAAATAATTCAAAACAGGTGTGCGTAATGAGTCCGTGCAGGAGGCATACTTAGGTTGCCATGGTGACAATACAAAACAAGGAAGTGCGCTAACAAACGGGATCGGTAGAGTCCAAAACATGATCAAAACATAGTAGGACAATACAAAAAAGACAAACATGCTAGAGATGTGTGATCCGGAAGCCGGATCACAACATGATGGCCCTTTTTTGCATTATGAATAGTGGTTGGATGTTCGTCCTGTATGTATTTCCCCAAACTCATCAAGGCTTAGGTAAGGCTGATTAAAAAAATAAGTACTGACCAAAATACTGCATAGGAAGGTACTCGGGAAAAATGATGAAAAATACATTTATATACAAATATGTTGTGCCAAAATAAACAAACAAAAAAAAAAAGATTTTTTCTTAACTGGACTTCAATGAAATTAAAGTGCAAATGGAAATACATCTTCACCACTTTAGTCACAATTTTTGCGCTTAAAAACTTCTCTGTCTTCAGCTACAAATGGATCTGTGTGAGAATGTCATTACTGCCACAAATGGTGCAAACATGTATTACAACTGAGTTCCACAGCTAAGAAACAGATATTTTTTGGCAGCCCTCTGGGGGACACTTACGGCCTAACTCTTGGCCCTATGGGTAAGAAACACCGATATAGTGTGTGTGTGTATATATATATATATATATATACATATATATATATATATATATATATATATATATATATATATATATACATACATATATATATATATATATACATACATATATATATATATACATACATATATATATATATATATACATACATATATATATATATATATATATATATATATATATATATATATATATATATATATATATATATATATATATATACATACATATATATATATATATATATATATATATATATATATATATAATATAGTTGTGGTCAAAAGTTTATATACACTTGTGAAGTGTCACGTTGGAAACGCATTGTGATGCGCGTTGTCACCCCCGGATGCACGAGGACCAAGACAAGCAGGAATTGCAGGTAGGACTTGATTTAATATACAAAAAGTAAAAGAGTACTGGTACAAAAGGCAAAATAAAGTGCGTGCCTACGCACGGGAAGCTAATGCTAAACGTAGTAGGGAAGTCCGAAAGTCCAAAAGTGACGTGCCGATCGCACGAGAAGCTAAGGCGTAACTTAGCACAAGTATATATAAAGCAGAGAAGCCAACGTAAGCGTTGCATGAAGCAAAGAACGAAAAAAGAACGAACTGAGGTCGAATGCAGGCTTAAATACTAAAGTAACACTCAAAACACAGGTGCGTGACAAAAGCAGAGCAGGTGGAACAAATAAGAAGTCATGGTTACCGAACAAACAAGGAAGTGCACAAACTAGGGATCGGAATAGTCCAAAAATAATCAGAAAACACACGAAAAGAACTCAAGAACAAAAACTATGGATGTTCCGGGATCATGACAGTGAAGGACGTAATGTCATGGCAGTCTTGAGTTTCCAGTTATTTCTACAACTCTTATTATTTTGTGATAGAGTGATTGGAGCACATACTTGTTTGTCAAAAAAAAAAAAACCTTCATGAAGTCTGGTTCTTTTTTGAATAGTATGGGTCTACTAAAAATGTGACCAAATCTGCTGGGTCAAAAGTATACATACAGCAATGTTAATATTTGGTTACATGTCCTTTGGCAAGTTTGACTGCAATAAGGCGCTTTTGGTAGCCATCCACAAGCTTCTGGCAAACTTCTGGTTGAAATTTTGACCACTCCCCTTGACAAAATTGGTGCAGTTCAGCTAAATTTTTCGGTTTTCTGACATGGACTTGTTTCTTTAGCATTGTTCACACGTTTAAGTCAGAATATTGGGAAAGTCATTCTAAAACCTTAATTCTAGCCTGATTTAACCATTCCTTTACCACTTTTGATGTGTGTTTGGGGTAATTGTCCTGTTGGAACACCAAACTGCGCACAAGACCCAAACTCCGGGCTGATGATTTTAGGTTGTCCTGAAGAATCTGGAGGTAATCCTCCTTTTTCATTGTCCCATTTACTCTCTGTAAAGCACCAGTTCCATTGGCAGAAAAACAGGCCCAGAGCATAATACAAACCCCGTTTCCATATGAGTTGGGAAATTGTGTTAGATGTAAATATAAACGGAATACCATGATTTGCAAATCCTTTTCAACCCATATTCAATTGAATGCACAACAAAGACAAGATATTTGATGTTCAAACTCATAAACTTGATTTTTTTTCGCAAATAAAAATTTACTTAGAATTTCATGGCTGCAACACGTGACAAAGTAGTTGGGAAAGGGCATGTTCACCACTGTGTTACATCACCTTTTCTTTTAACAACACTCAATAAACATTTGGGAACTGAGGAAACTAATTGTTGTAGCTTTGAAGGTGGAATTCTTTCCCATTCTTGTTTTATGTAAAGCTTCAGTCGTTCAACAGTCCGGGGTTTCCGTTGTCGTATATTATGCTTAATAATGTGCCACATATTTTCGATGATAGACAGGTCTGGACTGCAGGCGGGCCAGGAAAGTACCCGCACTCTTTTACTACGAAGCCGGGCTGCTGTAACACGTGGCTTGGCATTGTCTTGCTGAAATAAGCAGGGGTGTCCATGATAACGTTTCTTGGATGACAACATATGTTGCTCCAAAACCTGTATGGACCTTTCAGCATTAATGGGGCCTTCACAGATGTGTAAGTTACCCATGCCTTGGGCACTAATACACTTCCATACCATCACAGATGCTGGCTTTTGAACTTTGCGCCTATAAGAATCTGGATGGTTATTTTCCTCTTTGTTCCGGAAGACACCAAGTCCACAGTTTTCAAATATAATTTGAAATGTAGACTCGTCAGACCACAGAACACCTTTCCACTTTGCAACAGTCCATCTTAAATGAACTCGGGCCCAGCGAAGCCGGCGGCGTTCCTTTGTGTTGTTGATAAATGAGTTTGGCTTTGCATAGTAGAGTTTTAACTTGCACTTACAGATGTAGCAACCAACTGTAGTTACTGATAGTGGTTTTATGAAGTGTTCCTGAGCCCATGTGGTGATATCATTTACACGCTTATGTTTGTTTTTGATGCCTGAGGGCTCAAAGGTCCGTAATATCATGGCTTACGTGCAGTGATTTCTCCAGATTCTCTGAACCATTTGATAAGTTTACGGACCGTAGATGGTTAAATCCCTAAATTCCTTGCAATAGATCGTTGAGAAATGTTGTTCTAAAACTGTTCGACAAGTTGCTTACAAAGTGGTGACCCTCGCCCCATCCTTGTTTGTGAATTACTTAGCATTTCCTGGAAGCTGCTTTTATACCCAATCATGGCACCCACCTGTTCCCAATTAGCCTGCACACCTGTAGGATGTTCCAAACAAGTGTTTGATGAGCATTTCTTAACTTTATCAGTGTTTATTGCTACATTTCCCAACTTCTTTGTCACGTGTTGCTGGCATCAAATTCTAAAGTTAATGATTATTTGCAAAAAAAAAATTTGGGGGGAGTTTGAACATCAAATATGTTGTCTTTGTAGCATATTCAACTGAATATGGGTTGAAAATGATTTGCAAATCATTGTATTCTGTTTATATTTACATCTAACACACTTTCCCAACTCATATGGAAACGGGGTTGTACAAATAAACAGAAAGGTTATAAATATTTCAAAGGTAAAAAAAAAACACCCGCAACTAAATCCGCCTCCGCTTGGGATGTTTTCCTGCTGGCTCCGCTGTGAACGGGACTCTCGCTGCTGTGTTGGATCACCTTTGGACTGGACTCTTGCGACTGTGTTGGATCCATTATGGATTGAACTTTCACAGTATCATGTTAGACCCGCTCGACATCCATTGCTTTCCTCCTCTCCAAGGTTCTCATAGTCATCATTGTCACCGACGTCCCACTGGGTGTGAGTTTTCCTTGCCCTTATGTGGGCCTACCGAGGATGTCGAAGTGGTTTGTGCAGCCCTTTGAGACACTAGTGATTTAGGGGTATATAATTAAACATTGATTGATTGATTGATTGAACTACATTGCTGTGCATTCTGAAGTCCTTTAATTCATGGAATGGTCATTATTGACATCTTCCACCTTTCACAATAGAAATAATCAAAATGACTGCCTTCCGCCCGATTGTAGCTGAGATAGGCGCCAGCGCCCCCCGCGACCCCGAAAGGGAATAAGCGGTAGAAAATGGATGGACTGAAAATAATCTACAAAGCAAAAGAGCAGCGTCGAAATGATGGCAGAAGCAAAGTGAAGCACATTTTAGTGACTTTGCTTAATTATGCGCACTATTGGCTCACTGCCGGCCAACTGCAGCCAAGACAAACTGCCCTCCAGTTGGTTTACACGCTTCTAATGCCCCGAAAGCAAAAGATGTCTCACTTTGATGAGAATTTGTGACCCACTAAGAAGTGTGTATGTGTGTGTGTACTTTTGGCCTGTAGTTTTCCATAGGACAGTTGTGTGTAATTCTAGCCTGAGGTGCACCATGATGAAGATCAGTGGCGAGCGCGGGGACAAGTCAGGCCAGATTGCCTTGTTTTGATGAGCAGTCTGCTCTGGATTGTGTTATTCCGCCAATATTTCCCCGGAGCCGTTCAACCTGCGCGGACGATATTATTTTCTCTTTTTTGCAGCCGCCTTCCATTATCCGTTTTGAACCTTGTGCTTAGTCAGGCCGCGCTCTTTGCCAGGTTTACTTTTCCAATTAACTCAGACGCTGCCGGTCAATATTGACGGTGGATAATAAGGTGCCAATCCACCTCCTCCCATTGTGTCGCCGCCATCACCGCCGTCTTGAAGGAGAGCCACAAATAAAGCGAGAGGATTATGCATTTGCACATTAATGTCGTGGCTCTTTTTGATGAGCAGCTATTTTACAGCTTTAATGACTTTTCATTTGCTTTTTATTAACCTCTAAAATCCCAGGTCGGTTTTCAGTAATTTCTGTTTTCCTTCCCTCTTTACGGTTCTTTATCAATCAATCAATCAATGTTTACTTATATAGCCCTAAATCACTAGTGTCTCAAAGGGCTGCACAAACCACCACGACATCCTCGGTAGGCCCACATAAGGGCAAGGAAAACTCACACCCAGTGGGACGTCGGTGACAATAATGACTATGAGAACCTTAGAGAGGAGGAAAGCAATGGATGTCGAGCGGGTCTAACATGATACTGTGAAAGTTCAATCCACAATGGATCCAACACAGTCGCGAGAGTCCAGTCCAAAGCGGATCCAACACAGCAGCGAGAGTCCCGTTCACAGCGGAGCCAGCAGGAAACCATCCCAAGCGGAGGCGGATCAGCAGCGCAGAGATGTCCCCAGCCGATACACAGGCAGTACATGGCCACCGGATCGGACCGGGTTGTTCTCGATTTAGATGTTTTTTTTCCATTTTTACCTCCGAGGTCATCCACAAAGACCACTTCTTGTTGGTTACACCACAGCTGTAACACTTTCAAGTCGTTTTGAGCCTGATCTTTTATGCTTAAGTTTCTTAGATTTGTTTTTTGTTTTGGCTTTTTTAATTTTCCTCTTCCTTATTTATTTATTTTATTTTTATTTTTTTTATTAATCTTATTTTGTTTTCCGATGTTTGCCTTGTACTGTGGGGCAAAAAAGTATTTAGTCAGCCACCGATTGTGCAAGTTTTCCCACTTAAAATGATGACAGAGGTCTGTAATTTTCATCATAGGTACACTTCAACTGTGAGAGACAGAATGTGAAAAAAAAATCCAGGAATTCACTTTGTAGGAATTTTAAAGAATGTATTTGTAAATTATGGTGGAAAATAAGTATTTGGTCAACCA
Organism: Nerophis ophidion; assembly: GCF_033978795.1. Lineage (NCBI taxonomy): Eukaryota > Metazoa > Chordata > Actinopteri > Syngnathiformes > Syngnathidae > Nerophis > Nerophis ophidion. The sequence goes on from NC_084620.1 coordinate 9,840,015, forward strand.
TTCAAAGCTCTCACTGATGGAAGGAGGTTTTGGCTCAAAATCTCACGATACATTCTTTCCTTAACACGGATCAATCGTCCTGTCCCCTTAGCAGAAAAACAGCCCCAAAGCATGATGTTTCCACCCCCATGCTTCACAGTAGGTGTGGTGTTCTTGGGATGCAACTCAGTATTCTTCTTCCTCCAAACACGACGAGTTGAGTTTATACCAAAATGGATACATGGATGATACAGCAGAGGATTGGGAGAATGTCATGTGGTCAGATGAAACCAAAACAGAACTTTTTGGTATAAACTCAACTCGTCGTGTTTGGAGGAAGAATAGTACTGAGTTGCATCCAAAGAACACCATACCTACTGTGAAGCATGGGGGTGGAAACATAATTTTTTGGGGCTGTTTTTCTGCTAAGGGGACAGAACGATTGATCCGTGTTAAGGAAAGAATGAATGGGGCCATGTATCGTGAGATTTTGAGCCAAAACCTCCTTCCATTAGTGAGAGCTTTGAATGGTTGACCAAATACTTATTTTCCACCATGATTTACAAATAAATTATTTAAAATTCCTACAATTTTTGAATTCCTGGATTTTTTTTTCACATTCTGTCTCTCACAGTTGAAGTGTACCTATAATGAAAATTACAGACCTCTGTCATCATTTTAAGTGGGAGAACTTGCACAATCGGTGGCTGACTAAATACTTTTTTGCCCCACTGTAGGTCTTTAAAAAGTTTTATTTTAGGGGGTGTGTGGCCAAATTTAGTTCACAATTGGTTACAACAAGTTTTGAGTTTTGACATTTCTTTTAAAAGTCTTAACTTTGTGAGTTTTTATTGCTTGTTTTTTGACATTTTTGCCGTCAAGGATTTCCATTAAGTACACTCCTTTACGCCAGGAAGAAGGTAATCAGTGTAAGTGAGTTATTAGTTAGCAACATGACTCAAAAATGATAGGCGTATTATGATGAAACTTACATAAAATGTCAGAAATGGGATAAGGAACAAGTGATTACATTTGAGGCTGATCTGGATCACCTTCTTCATTCAGGACTTTTTTTTACTATTGCCAGGTTTGTGCTGTTAGAGGGCTTTTCTTGTTCTTTCTTTTGGCATGTTTTATTTTTGTATTTTAATTTTAGTCCACATCGTATTGGGTGCTCCACTGTATTAGTTTGTACTAACTTGGAGTTTGGTGCGGACCTATTATTATTTACCTAACATATTTTACTTGTTATGTTGGATATTTGTCAATAAAGTCTTTTATAAAGCCTAATTCTTGTGTAAACAATGAAGTAAATAAACATTTCCAAAAACTTTATAGTCCGGGGCTGCTAATACATGTAAAATAATTTTCTTTCTAAGATTTTGTTGGTTTGCGGCTTAAATAAAGGTATAAGGTTGAGGCAGAATAGCTCAGTTGGTAGAGCGGCTGTGCCAGCAACTTCAGGATTGCAGGTTTGATCCCCCTTCCGCCATCCTAGTCACTGCCGTTGTGTCTTTGGGCAAGACACTCTACCCACCTGCACCCAGTGCCACCCACACTGGTTTGAAGAAAAAAAATGTTTAACTTAGATATTGGGTTTCACAATGTAAAGCGCTTTGAGTCACTTGAGAAAAGCGCTTATCCTTTCGGTCATGACCCAAAGCTCATGACCATAGGTGAGGATGGGAACGTAGATCGACCGGTAAATTGAGAGCTTTGCCTTCCGGCTCAGCTCCTTCTTCACCACAACGGATCGGTACAACGTCCGCATTACTGAAGACGCCGCACCGATCCGCCTGTCGATCTCACGATCCACTCTTCTCACGGGTACAAGCGGCCGAAATGAGTTTCCTCCGCCGTGTGGCAGGGCTCTCCCTTAGAGATAGGGTGAGAAGCTCTGCCATCCGGGAGGAACTCAAAGTAAAGCCGCTGCTCCTCCACATCGAGAGGAGCCAGATGAGGTGGTTCGGGCATCTGGTCAGGATGCCACCCGAACGCCTCCCTAGGGAGGTGTTTAGGGCACGTCCAACCGGTAGGAGGCCACGGGGAAGACCCAGGACACGTTGGGAAGACTATGTCTCCCGGCTGGCCTGGGAACGCCTCGGGATCCCCCGGGAAGAGCTAGACGAAGTGGCTGGGGAGAGGGAAGTCTGGGTTTCCCTGCTTAGGCTGTTGCCCCCGCGACCCGACCTCGGATAAGCGGAAGATGATGGATGGATGGATGGATGGATGGATGGATGGATGGATGGATGGAGAAAAGCGCTATATAAATATAATTCACTTTACTAATTTTCTGTTTGTTTTGTCAGATATTTTCCATTGACCTGTTGATTCTTGTATTTTTTTTTCTCCAAATTCTTTTCACTTCCCAGTTTAGCTCTCAGACTGAGTACATACCTATACTTGGGTTTTTCTTTCAAGTTCTTCCTTCGATGTCTTCCATAGTTCCCTTCTTGTCGCTTTTCTATGAGCAGGTGTTTAATGACTTTGAAGTTGCTATTTATCAACTCTCTAATCCGAGGTCAGTCGGGGATTCTGGACAGTCTTTCCGCAAACAAAGCAACACGTCTGCTGCTCCTTACAATGAAGAGATTATGCTAATGATAGACGTCCCGCTAACCCTCCCTGCTGGTTGAGCTCGCCGTTAGTATGCACGGCGTTAAAACCCGGTGGCACGGGCACGCGGCTCAGACAAAAGTTTCACCTTCACGTGCCTCAAGGACTTAGCCGCGTGGATTAACGTTGTTTTGCAAAACATTCCTGGTCACGTCGTCTGTGTGGTTAAAAATGTGCTTTTCGTCCTAATAATATTCAAATAATGCATGAAGCGCCTTGGCTTTTACTGGAGTTTATTTAACAGCGGCACATTGATCAGGAAGGTTTTATTAAAGGCCTACTGAAACCCACTACTACCGACCACGCAGTCTGATAGTTTATATATCAATGATGAAATATTAACATTGCAACACATGCCAATACGGCCTTTTTAGTTTACTAAATTGCAATTTTAAATTTCCCGCGAGTTTCTTGTTGAAAACGTCGCGGAATGATGACGCGGGCGCGTGACGTCACGGACTGTCAGGAAATATTGGCAGCTGCACCACTCACGGCTAAAAGTCGTCTGCTTTAACCGCATAATTACACAGTATTTTGGACATCTGTGTTGCTGAATCTTGTTCATTTAGTAATGGAGACTATAAAAAACAATGCTGTTGATGGAAAGCGGTGTATTGCAGCTGTCTTTAGCACCGAGACACAGCTGATGTTTCTTTGTTTGTTGTGAAGCGGAGCGGTCAAGCGAACATGTTTTCTCTACATAAACCAGCATGTTTTTGGATGGGGAAATTGTGATATATATCTTACCAGAGAAATCATTGGATTATTCGTCGTCCTGCAGCTGTGAGCTTGGCTGCTCGGCTTCTCTCTGAGACACTTTGTGTTCACCGCACCCATCCGACCTCGAGGTATGTCTTTTACAATCTTTAAAATCTCACTAAAACACTATTAAAACAATAAGCAGATAAGGGATCTTCCAGAATTATCCTAGTAAATGTGTTTAATTACATCTGAAACGCTCACACTGCCGTCGCCTGGTGCTGTCGCTTTTTTTTTTTTTTCTATTCCTTCATTATCAATATCCTAATTCACGAATCTTTCATCCTCGCTCAAATTAATGGGGAAATTGTCGCTTTCTGTCTGAATTGCTCTTACTGCTGGTGGCTCCCATTAAAAAACAATGTGAATATGTGTGGAGCCCTGCAACCAGTGACGTCACGCGGTACAGGCAAGGCTTTTCTATTAGCGACCAAAAGTTGCGAACTTTATCATCGATGTTCGCTACTAAATCCTTTCAGCAAAAATATGGCAATATCGCGAAATGATCAAGTATGACACATAGAATGGACCTGCTATCCCCGTTTAAATAAGAAAATCTCATTTCATTAGGCCTTTAAAGCAGCTTTAACAGACACCGTACAGGCGCTGCAGTTGAGCGTTGGTGAAGGATCGATCAACAGGAAGGACACAACTTTGGAGTGTCTTCACCCAAGGAAACTTTTGAGACCCTCCTCATGTTCACACCTTACGCTACTATAATTACCACGGGATTTTCTCCGACATTTTCACAACTCCCACGCTGCTTCCTATTCAGTCGCTCTCCCCGCACCCTTCACACCTCCCACCAGTGTCTAATTAAAAGATCTAAGGAGGAGAGGAAGGGTCAGCGTGGCGAACATGTCATCTGTGCTCGTTACTTAAAAAAAAAAAAAAAAACACATCTTTCAAGAATATCGCCACATGTCACGATATCCCTTAGAAAATCAACCCAATCACATTATCTGGCAGCAACTAGCAGGGGGCGCAAGTCATTCAGACCCAACGTGTTTCCTGCTCAACGGGCTGCAAGACAGAGTCAACATAAATCTTTGGAGCGCCTGTCGTTCAATTTTAGAGGAAATGAGAAAAAAAAGGACATCCATCCATCCATTTTTTACCGCTTGTCCCGTTCGGGGTCACGGGGGGTGCTCAATTAATTCTAGGATAGATGGTAGTGTAAGACTAAACCAATCAAACCCAGAGTTCATGAGTTTAAAGGCCTACTGAAATGAGATTTTCTTAGTTAAACGGGGATAGCAGGTCTATTCTATGTGTCATACTTGATCATTTCGCAATATTGCCATGTTTTTGCTGAAAGGATTTAGTAGAGAACATCGACGATAAAGTTCGCAACTTTTGGTCGCTAATAGAAAAGCCCTGCCCTTACCGGAAGTATGTGCGCGTGACGTCACGAGTTGCAGGGCTCCACACGTATTCGCATTGTTTATAATCTGAGCCACCAGCAGTAAGAGCAATTCGGACCGAGAAAGCGACAATTTCCCCATTAATTTGAGCGAGGATGAAAGATTTGTGAATTAGGATATTGATAGTGAATCCATCCATCCATCCATCATCTTCCGCTTATCCGAGGTCGGGTCGCGGGGGCAGCAGCCTAAGCAGGGAAGCCCAGACTTCCCTATCTCCAGCCACTTCGTCTAGCTCTTCCCGGGGGATCCCGAGGCGTTCCCAGGCCAGCCGGGAGACATAGTCTTCCCAACGTGTCCTGGGTCTTCCCCGTGGCCTCCTACCGGTTGGACGTGCCCTAAACACCTCCCTAGGGAGGCGTTCGGGTGGCATCCTGACCAGATGCCCGAACCAACTCATCTGGCTCCTCTCGATGTGGAGGAGCAGCGGCTTTACGTTGACTTCCTCCCGGATGGCAGAGCTTCTCACCCTATCTCTAAGGGAGAGCCCCGCCACCCGGCGGAGGAAACTCATTTCGGCCGCTTGTACCCGTGATCTTATCCTTTCGGTCATGACCCAAAGCTCATGAGCATAGGTGAGGATGGGAACGTAGATCGACCGGTAAATTGAGAGCTTTGCCTTCCGGCTTAGCTCCTTCTTCACCACAACGGATCGATACAAAGTCCGCATTACTGAAGACGCCGCACCGATCCGCCTGTCGATCTCACGATCCACTCTTCCCCCACTCGTGAACAAGACTCCTAGGTACTTGAACTCCTCCACTTGGGGCAGGGTCTCCTCCCCAACCCGGAGATGGGACTCCACCCTTTTCCGGGCGAGAACCATGGACTCGGACTTGGAGGTGCTGATTCTCATTCCGGTCGCTTCACACTCGGCTGCGAACCGATCCAGTGATAGTGAAGGACTAGAAAAAAAAAAAAAAAGTGGCGGCAAATTGAGCGTTTCAGATGTAATTACACATTTACTAGGATAATTCTGGAAGATCCCTTATCTGCTTATTGTTTTAATAGTGTTTAGTGAGGTCTTAAAGATTGTAAAGACATACCTCGAGGTCGGATGACTGCTGTGAACACTCAGTGTCTCAGAGAGAACCCGAGGAGCCAAGCTCACAGCTGCCGCTGCTGCAGGACGACGAATAATCCAATGATTTATCCGGTCAAATATATATCACAATATCCAAATCCAAAAACATGCTGGCCGACGTAGAGAAAACATGTTCGCTTGACCGCTCCGCTTCACAACAAACAAAGAAACATCAGCTGTTCTCGGTGCTAAAGACAGATGCAATACACCGCTTTCCACCAATAGCATTGTTTTTTATAGTCTCCATTATTAAATGAACAAATTGCAATAGATTCAGCAACACAGATGTCCAAAATACTGTGTAATTACGCGGTTAAAGCAGACGATATTTAGCTGATAGTGGTGCAGCTGCTAATATTTCCTAACAGCCCGTGACGTCACGCGTACGCGTCATCATTCCGCGACGTTTTCAACAAGAAACTCACGGGAAATTTAAAATTGCTATTTAGTAAACTAAAAAGGCTGTATTGGCATGTGTTGCAATGTTAATATTTCATCATTGATATATAAACTATCAGACTGCGTGGTCGCTAGTAGTGGGTTTCAGTAGGCCTTTAAATGTGTTGTGCTTGAAGAAAGGTGGGCTATTTATTTGTCCTCACTTCTACGCTTTCGTCTCTTTGCAGACTGCAGCCTGGTGTTTTTTGAAAAGCTGTTGTTAGCCTGTGTGTGTGTGTGTGTGCGTGCGTGTGTTGGTGTGTGAGTGTGTGTTTATGACGGGGCGTATCTCCGCCCGCCCCTTCTGTTATTTATCACGTCTCGGCCGTGGAGGAAGAAGTGCGTGTGCGTGCATGTGTGTTTGTGATGTGCGTGCGTGTGCGAAGCTGCCAAAAACCACATTGACAATACATCAACTTAACGTCGGCATCAATCTCAACAGGTGACGGCCGCCTTCAACGCCAGCATCAGTTGATAACACACACACATGCCCACACACACGCACACAAACTAGTGTGTGTGCGCTAATTCGATCAAGCCTAATACAATCATTAAATCAGGGGTCTCAAACTCAATTTACCTGGGGGCCACTGGATGCAGAAACTGGGTGAGGCTGGGCCGCAAGAAAAAAATTCTTAAAAAATCTAACATGCACTTTTTAATGAATTCTCCTTCTATGAAAGGGTTGTATATTGTAGCCCGGAAGAGTTAGTGCTGCATGGGATTCTGGGTATGTGTTCTGTTGTGTTCATGTTGTGTTACGGTGCGGATGTTCTCCCAAAATGTTTGTCATTGTTTGGTGTGGGTTCACAGCGTGGCGCATATTTGTAACAGTGTTAAAGTTGTTTATACGGCCACCCTCAGTGTGACCTTTGTGGCTGTTGATCAAACATGTCTTGCAATAGCAATCGTACGTCTCACATAGCTTGGTACAACATATAAATGGGCTTGCAGGCTATGCGTAAATTTTGTAGGTGGCGCTAAAGGCAGTGCAATCATGGTACCCCCTGAGTATTGATGGTTGGGAGATAATCGACAGGAATTTTAGAGGATGGATGCCCCGAAATCCAGGGGTCTCCCGGGAAAATTGGGACCGTTGGTAAGTATGACGCTATCAAGCGCAGTTTATGCGTTCATATTAAACTCGCGGGCCGCACTTGCATTAAATTATCATATCAAGGTGTGGGTCGCAAAATAACGTATCGCTGGCCGCAATTGGCTTGCGGGCCGCATGTTTGAGACCCCTGCATTAAATTGAATGTAGTACTTTTTTATATTATTTAAAAATATACATGTAAAATATCAACAACAACAAAATTTTAGTTTTTAAAACTTTGTATACATTTAAATATTATTCCTAATTCATTTTGCACCCAATCTTGCCTGCTGGGTTGCCGTGGAAACAGATGCTGCTGCTGCTGTCTTGTGTTGTCTATCACATATGTGGTGTTCCACTATTAAATATTTTTTTGACAAAGTGTTGCTTTCGGACACGTCATCGATGGTGCAGATGTGTGTTGTGTAGATTCATCTAGAAGTCGCCTGCCTCCATAGAGCAGATCACATTAAGTGCCGCCATTGTTCAAATGTGTGCGCGTGTGTGTTTCTGTCCTACTTGTATAGGAAAATGAGATGTGGAAGAACGAACACACCACCTCTGCATGTGTGTGTGATTTATCTATAATGACTTTGTGAATAGTGTCACACACACACACACCCCTCTCTGAGTCAGTCACTCAGGCAATCAAGTGGCTTTTAATAAACTCCACACGAGCGTTATTATCGCCCGCTACGCTCCACCCGCCTTATCTTCTGCTCTTCTTCTTTTTGACAAGCTCCTCCAGTCACATGACGGCCTTTTTTTTGCTCTTCTGCTTAAAAAATTGTACAAATGTATGTTTCCATTTCTCTTTCCATTTATGCCCAGGAGAGCTTCCATAAAGTGCGAGTATAGATGCTACCACTTTAACCATTGTTGTTGTTTTACATTTTAGTGCTTTTACAAGTTTGGTACATTCCCTTGAGATCGCTTTTGTACCTTTCTTACTACCGTATTTCCTTGAATTGCCGCCAGGGCGCTTATTAATTTAAAACCTCTTGTCACTCCTGCGCTTACCAAAGGCATGCGGTAAAAGTAAGCATGCACTAATTAATTTAAAACCTCTTGTCACTCTTGCGCTTACCAAAGACATGCGGTAATAGTAAGCATGCACTAATTAATTTAAAACCTCTTCTCACTCCGGCACTTACCAAAGGCATGCAGTAAAAATTTGAGTGTGATATAAGTTTCGACCTTAAATCCTACTGAATAGCTCTTAATCTTCTTCCGTTTATGCGATTTCAAATTACCGGTATTGAAATCAGCCTCATCCATTTTGAAAATGGTGACGGGGGAAGGGTCACTTGTGACGTCACGAGTTGGACCAGGCGGTAATAGTAAGCATGCGCTAATTATTTTGCGAAGCGAGTTTGACCCGGCAGTAATTCAAGGCAGGCGCATACTATATGCCCTGCGGCAATTCCAGGAAATACGGTAATCGTTTTTATTTGTAAGTTAGTGAATATCTTGGTACATTTCTATCATTTCTTACCAATCTTTATTTGTAATTCATTGTAGTCCATATTTGGGTACATAGTTAGTACTTATTGTCTGCACCCTTTTTACTCTTTTTTTTTTTCAATTTTAGTCCATATCTCGGTTCATTCCAATAACATTTTGTCTGCGCCCTTCTTCATTTTTTATTATTATTATAGTCCATATCTTGGTACATTCCTACTCATCTGCACCCTTTGTTATACATTTGTTTCTTTCTGAATTTTAATCCATATCTTGGTACAAACCCATAACTTCTTGTTGCAACTCTTTTTTTTTTATAAGTCCTTATTTTTTGGTACATTCCAAAGACATCACGTCTGCATTCTTGATTTATTTTTATTTTAGTCCCGTTTTTGTTGGTTGAACTACATTCTTAATGGATTATAGCTGTTTCAAGTTAGGTACTATCCCATTAAAGGGTTTTCATATCCATCCATCCATCCATCCATTTTCTACCGCTTATTCCCTTTTGGGGTCACGGGGGGCGCTGGCGCCTATCTCAGCTACAATCGGGCGGAAGGCGGGGTACACCCTGGACAAGTCGCCATCTCATCGCAGGGTTTTCATATCCAACTTCCTCAAAACTGTGCTTGTTGCGTTGGATTTTTGTCTTCCATAATTAAATTTCCTCTTCAGTGAAGTCTTAAACATTTCAACTTGTTTTGAGCTTGATTAAGTATTTGATTCACATTTTTTTTTTTTTTTTGTGACTTTTGATTTTTACTTTTGGTCCTTCTCCATTGTGTCTTAAAGGCCTACTGAAATGAGATGTTCTTATTTAAACGGGGATAGCAGGTCCATTCTATGTGTCATACTTGATCATTTCGCGATATTGCCATATTTTTGCTGAAAGGATTTAGTAGAGAACATCGACGATGAAGTTCACACTTTTGGTTCTGAAAAAAAAGCCTCGCTTTTACCGGAAGTCGCAGACGATGACGTCCCAAAGGTGAGGTCCTCACATTGTTTTTAATGGGAGCCTCCAGCAGCAAGAGCTATTCGGACCGAGAAAACAATAATTTCCCCATTATTTTGAGCAAGGATGAAAGATTTGTGGATGATGATATTGATAGTGAAGGACTAGAAGAAAAAATAAAAAAATTAAATAAAAAGCGACGGCTCCGGACGGCGGCAGTGTGAGCGTTTCAGATGTAATTAGACACATTTACTGGGATAATTCTGGAAGATCCCTTATCTGCTTATTGTTTTAATAGTGTTTTAGTGAGATTGTAAAGACATACCTCGAGGTCGGATGGCTGCGGTGAACAAGCAGTGTCTCAGAGAGAAGCCGAAGAGCCAGGCTAACAGCTGCCTTTTAAACAGCTACTGCAGGAGGATAAATAATCCAATGATGTCTCCGGTAAGATACATATATATCACATTTTTCCCATCCATAAACATGCTGGCTGACGTAGAGAAACATGTTCGCTTGACCGCTCTGTGTTAAAAACAAAGAAACACCGGCTGTGTCTCGGTGCTAAAGACAGCTGCAATACACCGCTTTCCACCAACAGCATTGTTCTTTATAGTCTCCATTATTAATTGAACACATTGCAAAAGATTCAGCAACACTGATGTCCAAATTACTGTGTAATTATGCGATGAAAAGAGACGACTTTTAGCCGTAACTGGTGCTGAGCTAATATTTCCTGACAGTCCGTGAAGTCACGCGGACGCGTCATCATTCCGCGACGTTTTCAACAGGATACCTCGCGGGAAATTTAAAATTGCAATTTAGTCAACTAAACTGGCCGTATTGGCATGTGTTGCAATGTTAATATTTCATCATTGATATATAAACTATCAGACTGCGTGGTCGGTAGTAGTGGGTTTCAGTAGGCCTTTAACAACTGCGCTTTGCCACAACAGTATAGAGTGAAAGTATCCTTGTCTGGGCATCCTGCACCATCCTCTCAGACTAGCGCTGTCCTTTCTAAGTTTGAGTTTCTAATGAAAGGTTAAACGTATTCTAAAAGAAACTGAAGACTTCTGTTGTGATTGAATGAATGCCATGAGAATTCTATGACCTAATGTAGGGACGGCATGGCGCAGTGGAAGAGTGGCCGTGCGCAACCCGAGGGTCCCTGGCTCAAATCCAACCTAGTACCAACCTTGTCACGTCCGTTGTGTCCTGAGCAAGACACTTCATCCTTGCTCCTGATGGGTGCTGGTTGGCGCCTTGCATGGCAGCTCCCTCCATCAGTGTGTGAATGTGTGTGTGAATGGGTAAATGTGGAAGTAGTGTCAAAGCGCTTTGAGTACCTTGAAGGTAGAAAAGCGCTATACAAGTACAACCCATTTATCATTTTATCATTTAATGCAGTGGTTCTGCATGGGGGTACTTGAAGGTATGCCAAGGGGTATGGGAGATTTTAAAAAAATATTCTAAAAATAGCGACAATTCAAAAATCTTTTATAAATAAATTTATTGAATAATACTTCAACAAAATATGAATGCAAGTTCATAAACTGGGAAAAGAAATACAACAATGCAATATTCAGTGTCGACAGCTAGATTTTTTTGTGGACATGTTCCATAAATATTGATGTTAAAGATTTCTTCTTTTGTGAAGAAATGTTTAGAATTAAGTTAATGAATCCAGATGGATCTCTATTACAATCCCCAAAGAGGGCACTTTAAGATGTTGATTACTTTTATGTGTAGAAATCTTTATTTATAATTGAATCGCTTTTTTATTTTTCAACAAGTTTTTACTTATTTTTATAACTTTTTTTCCAAATAATTCAAGAAAGACAACTACAAATGAGCAATATTTTGCACTGTTTTACAATTTAATAAATCAAAAACTTGATGACAGAGTGCTGTATTTTACTTCTTTACCTCTTTTTTTTTTTTTCTCAACCAAAAATGCTTTGCTCTGATTAGGGGGTACTTGAATTAAAAAAAATGTTCACAGGGGGTACATCACTGAAAAAAGGTTGAGAACCTCTGACCTAATGGGTGACTTCCACAAGTCATGTTCTTGTCGGCTGCACCATATTCTCAATGGGTTTTTTCTCGGTTCCTGGTGAATTTAAGATGACATTATCACAGTGCAGCATCTCTGTCTCTTCCAGGAGTGTCCCCAGCTGTTGCCAGCAGGCCGCGTCCTGGTCCCGGTCAACGTGGTGAAGCCCATCACCCTGCGGGCCAAGAACCTCCCCCAGCCTCAGTCGGGTCAGCGCGGCTACGAGTGCCTGCTGACCATCCAAGGCAACGAGCACCGCGTCCCCGCCCTCCGCTTCAACAGCTCCTCGGTGCAGTGTCAGAACACATCGGTGAGGACCTCGGCGAGGCTCTGGTGTTTGCACACAAGCTTTACCTCCTTATGTCCGCACTCGTCGCTCTGAGTGTTCGCGGGATTTGTGCGGCGTGTATTCGTTGCGCAATGCAAATATTTAGATTGACGGACGAAAGCTGTTATCCAGTAGCACAACAATCATCTTTGCAAGTGTATATAAGTAGCCACCTGTTGATGGATGTGAAAATGGTATCCCCCTTTTGTGTTGCCGTGGTAACAGTACGTCTACGACGGGATGGAGATGAGCAGCCTTCCTGTGGAGCTGACCGTCATCTGGAACGGAGACTTCAGTATCGACAACCCCGCCCACAACAAAGGTGGGCACCATTAGCTCTCACACACACATAGGCTATGGCCACTTGTCTCCATGGTAACAGGCGGGCGGCGGGCGCTGATGTTGCTCCACTCCTATCTACACCTCCCCTGGTAAAAACATCCCAATAAATATCGTGGCATCCGTCGTTAGGATGAGGATGATGTTGCGTTTACTGTGAAATGAAGAAGACGAAGAGGGAGCGTCTCCCGGGGTGTCCCGAGATGCACGATCGCACCTCACGCTAATTAAAAAGCAGAAGCGGCTGGCCTGTTGCCATGGCGATAGCATGTCAAACGTGCGGAGGCGAGAGGCAAACGAGATAATGAGGCGAAGATACCACTTCTGTTTATTCTTCTCAAACAGTGTAATTTGGCTTAAATCCCCCCCCACTTCTTCTTCTTCTCACTTTGTTGTGTAGTCCACCTGTACAAGTGTGACGCCCAGCGCGGGAGCTGCGGACTGTGCCTGAAGGCCGACCCACTGTTTGGCTGCGTGTGGTGCAAAAGAGAGAACCGCTGCACCCTCAAGCAACACTGCCCGCAGCCCGAGAACCAGTGGCTGGAGCACAACGGCATCAACAGCAAGTGCACGCACCCCCGAATCACTCAGGTCAGTACCCCGACACTGACTTGGAAAAGGGGACGAATAGGCCACACGCTGATAATTCAACTCCATAAATCACATCAGCTAGAAATTTATCACGCAGCTCAATGCACCCTAAAAACTAAACAAAGTGGGGGTTTTCACCAAAACACCCTAAAATTTGATGCACATTTTTAGTGGACTGACCAACACGTCTGTCAAATTTCCGCAAGACCAGTTGACAGACATCAAGTAAAACAGTCAATTCCTATACAAAACCCAAAACCAGTGAAGTTGGCACGTTGTGTAACTCATAATTTTAAACCGAATACAATGATTTGATAATCCTTTTCAACCTATATTCAATTGAATAGACTGCAAAGACAAGATACTTAACGTTCGAACTGGAAAATGTTATTTTTTGCAAATATTAACTCTTGATGCCTTCAACGTGTTTCAAAAAAGATGGCACGATTGGCAAAAAATCCTGGCAAAATTGAGAAATGCTCATCAAACACTTATTTGAAACATCCCACAGGTGAACAGGCTAATTAGGAACAGGTGGGTGCCATGAGTGGGTATAAAAGCAGCTTCCATGAAATGCTCAGTCATTCACAAACAAGGATGGGGCGAGAGTCACCACTTTGTGAACAAATGCGTGAGCAAATTGTCGAACAGTTTAAGAACATTTCTCGACGAGCTATTGCAAGAAATTTAGGGATTTCACCATCTGCGGTCCATAATATCATCAGAAAGTTAAGAGAATCTGGAGAAATCATTGCACGTAAGATAAGCCCGTGACCTTCGATCCCTCAGGTGGTACTGCTGCAAAAAGTAACATCAGTGTGTAAAGGATATCACCACATGGGCTCAGGAACACTTCAGAAAACCACTGCCAGTAACTACAGTTTGTCGCTACATCTGCAAGTGCAAGTTAAAACTCTACTGTGCAAAGCCAAAGCCTAAAATGTGATGCACATTTTTAGTGGACTGTCCAACACTTCTGTCAAATTTCCGCAAGATCAGTTGACAGACATCAAGTAAAACAATCTATGCTTAGACAAAACCCAAAACCAGTGAAGTTGGCACGTTGTGTAAATCGTAATTTTAAACAGAATACAATGATTTGATAATCCTTTTCAACTTATTTTCAATTGAATAAACTGCAAAGACAATATACTTAACGTTCAAACTGGAAAATGTTATTTTCTGCAAATATTAGCTCATTTGGAATTTGATGCCTGCAACCTGTTTCAAAATTTCAAAAAAGATTCGAAACAGGTGGGTGCCATGATTGGGTATAAAAGCAGCTTCCATGAAATGCTCAGTCATTCACAAACAAGGATGGGGCGAGAGTCACCACTTTGTGAACAAATGTGTGAGCAAATTGTCGAACAGTTTAAGAACAACATTTCTCGACGAGCTATTGCAAGGAATTTAGGGATTTCACCATATGCGGTCCATAATATCATCAAAAAGTTGAGAGAATCTGGAGAAATCATTGCACGTAAGTTAAGCCCGTGACCTTCGATCCCTCAGGTGGTACTGCTGCAAAAAGCAACATCAGTGTGTAAAGGATATCACCACATGGGCTCAGGAACACTTCAGAAAACCACTGCCAGTAACTACAGTTTGTCGCTACATCTGCAAGTGCAAGTTAAAACTCTACTATACAAAGCCAAAGCCTAAAATGTGATGCACATTTTTAGTGGACTGTCCAACACTTCTGTCAAATTTCCGCAAGATCAGTTGACAGACATCAAGTAAAACAATCTATGCTTAGACAAAACCCAAAACCAGTGAAGTTGGCACGTTGTGTAAATCGTAATTTTAAACAGAATACAATGATTTGATAATCCTTTTCAACTTATTTTCAATTGAATAAACTGCAAAGACAAGATACTTAACGTTCAAACTGGAAAATGTTGTTATTTTCTGCAAATATTAGCTCATTTGGAATTTGATGCCTGCAACCTGTTTCAAAAAAGATTCGAAACAGGTGGGTGCCATGATTGGGTATAAAAGCAGCTTCCATGAAATGCTCAGTCATTCACAAACAAGGATGGGGCGAGAGTCACCACTTTGTGAACAAATGCGTGAGCAAATTGTCAAACAGTTTAAGAACAACATTTCTCGACGAGCTATTGCAAGGAATTTAGGGATTTCACCATCTGCGGTCCATAATATCATCAAAAAGTTGAGAGAATCTGGAGAAATCATTGCACGTAAGTAAAGCCCGTGACCTTCGATCCCTCAGGTGGTACTGCTGCAAAAAGCAACATCAGTGTGTAAAGGATATCACCACATGGGCTCAGGAACACTTCAGAAAAACCATTGCCAGTAACTACAGTTTGTCGCTACATCTGCAAGTGCAAGTTAAAACTCTACTATTCAAAGCCAAAGCCTAAAATGTAATGCACATTTTTAGTGGACTGACCAACACTTCTGTCAAATTTCCGCAAGATCAGTTGACAGACATCAAGTAAAACAATCTATGCTTATACAAAACCCAAAACCAGTGAAGTTGGCACGTTGTTGTAAACCGTAATTTTAAACAGAATACAATGATTTGATAATCCTTTTCAACTTATTTTCAATTGAATAAACTGCAAAGACAAGATACTTAACGTTCAAACTGGAAAATGTTGTTATTTTCTGCAAATATTAGCTCATTTGGAATTTGATGCCTGCAACCTGTTTCAAAAAAGATTCGAAACAGGTGGGTGCCATGATTGGGTATAAAAGCAGCTTCCATGAAATGCTCAGTCATTCACAAACAAGGATGGGCGAGAGTCACCACTTTGTGAACAAATGCGTGAGCAAATTGTCGAACAGTTTAAGAACAACATTTGTCGACGAGCTATTGCAAGGAATTTAGGGATTTCACCATCTGCGGTCCATAATATCATCAAAAAGTTGAGAGAATCTGGAGAAATCATTGCACGTAAGTTAAGCCTGTGACCTTCGATCCCTCAGGTGGTACTGCTGCAAAAAGCAACACCAGTGTGTAAAGGATATCACCACATGGGCTCAGGAACACTTCAGAAAACCACTGCCAGTAACTACAGTTTGTCGCTACATCTGCAAGTGCAAGTTAAAACTCTACTATGCAAAGCCAAAGCCATTCATTAACAACACCCTGAAACGCCGCCGGCTTCGCTAGGCCCAAGTTAATCTAAGATGGACCAATGCATAGTGTAAGTGTTCTGTGGTCTGACAAGTCCACATTTCAAACTGTTTTTGGAAACTGTGGACGTTGTGTCCTCCGGAACTAAGAGGAAAAAAAACATCCGGTTTGTTATAGGCGCAAAGTTCAAAAGCCAGCATCTGGGATGGTATGGGGGTGTATTATTGCCCAAGGCATGGGTAACTTACACATCTGTGAAGGCACTATTAATGCTGAGAGGTACATACAGGTTTTGGAGTAATATATGTTGCGATCCAATGTGCCAACTTCACTGGTTTTGGGTTTTGTATTATCTTTGACTACAGATATAAAAATGTCAACTGTAGAGGACGCTGCTTCTCAGTGGGACAAATGGATGTCTGAGAAACATCAGCTAAGGGAACATGGAGGACCATGCAGGGTCCATCATTAGCGCTAACATACTTCAGCGTGGACGATCGGTTAGATTAATCAAATTATACGCGGACTAAAGCAGTAAGGAGATGTCTCCTTGGAATTATATCTGGAATCTATTGAATTTCCATTCAAATCAACATGTTTTAAAAAATATATGCAAATTTGGTCTTTTTCACTTTCAAAAGAATCGTTTAGATCAGTGGTTCTCAAATGGGGGTACGCGTACCCCTTGGGGGTACTTGAAGG
Organism: Nerophis ophidion; assembly: GCF_033978795.1. Classification (NCBI taxonomy): domain Eukaryota; kingdom Metazoa; phylum Chordata; class Actinopteri; order Syngnathiformes; family Syngnathidae; genus Nerophis; species Nerophis ophidion. The sequence goes on from NC_084620.1 coordinate 9,856,940, forward strand.
TATGCCAAGGAGTACTTGAGATTTTTTTTAGAATATTCTAAAAATAACAACAATTCAAAAATCCTTTTATAAATATATTTATTGAATAAAACGTTTGTACTTCAACAAAATATGAATGTAACTTCATAAACTGTGGAAAAAAAACAACAACAATGCAATATTCAGTGTTGATAGCTAGATTTTTTTGTGGACGTGTTCCATAAATAGTGATTATAAAGATTTCTTTTTTTGTGAAGAAATTAATTAAAGATTTAAGTTCATGAATCCATATGGATCTCTATTACAATCCCCAAAGAGGGCACTTTAAGTTGATGATTACTTCTATGTGTAGAAATCTTTATTTACAATTGAATCACTTTGTTTATTTTTCAACAAGTGTTTAGTTTTTTTATATCTTTTTTTCCAAATAGTTCAAGAAAGACCCCTACAAATAAGCAATATTTTGCGCTGTTATACAATTTAATAAATCAGAAACTGATGACATAGTGCTGTATTTTACCTCTTTACTTATTTTTTTCAACCAAAAATGTTTTGCCCTGATTAGGGGGTACTTGAATTAAAAAAATGTTCACAGGGGGTACATCACTGAAAAAAGGTTGAGAACCACTGGTTTAGATTAATTGTCTTGTATGTGGGTCAAGCAAATTATACATGCAACCCAAGCAAAAGAAGATCCCTTTTGTCTTTAAGAAACGGTCTTTAAAATGAATTCTATTAAAAACCCGTCATCCCGCATTATTATTTTTTTTAGCACGTTCAATATTTTTCTATATTTTAACAGGTCACACCCCTGCGAGGGCCCAGAGAAGGCGGGACGCTGGTGACCATCCGCGGTGAGAACTTGGGCCTGGAGTTCCGTGAGATCCAGGCCAACGTGAAGGTGGCGGAGGTGGAGTGCACGCCCATCCGGGACGGTTACATCCCAGCAGAACAGTTCGTATTCGCACAATTCCACATTTACATTGTTGTCCTGTTTGCTGACACACACTTTGTCCTCAGGATCGTGTGTGAGATGGGTCGAGCCGAGATGAGCCAGTACACAGGACACGTGCAGGTGTGCATCGGCGTGGGCGAGTGCAGACCGGAATTCACGGCCAAATCATACAAGTATTATTACTTTGTGGTGAGACGTTTTTGTCATGTCAGCACTGTATGACGCAATATCACTTTCACGTCCGCCGTGACTGGCCAGGTTTCACAACATATTTTCTTCTTTTTTTTTTTTCATTTATCCCCAGACTCCGAAGATCGGAAGCATCAAGCCCAACAGGGGGCCCATCTCTGGGGGGACGGTGGTCACAATCGCTGGCGCCAACCTGGACGCCGGCAGCAATGTGTCCATCATGTTTAAGGACCAGCCGTGCACTTTGCTCAAGTTAGTGATGCAACTCTTCTTCATCTCAAGTAAAATAATCATGTTGTTTTATAAGGCAAACATCTGCACATGGTTTGGAAATCTGTCTGTCAAAGTCAAAACCCAACTTCAAAACCTTATCAAGAGGGCTGGTAAAATAAATGTCATGCAGCCCCCTTTTACTCTCCAAGAAATATTCAACAAGACTGTGAGGAAGCATGGTCTTAAAATCACACGTGACCCACACCACATACAAACCCCGTTTCCATATGAGTTGGGAAATTGTGTTAAATGTAAATATAAACGGAATACAATGATTTGCAAATCATTTTCAACCCATATTCAATTGAATGCACTACAAAGACAAGATATTTGATGTTCAAACTCATAAACTTTACTTTATTTTGTAAATAATAATTAACTTAGAATTTCATGGCTGCAACACATGCCAAAGTAGTTGGGAAAGGGCATGTTCACCACCGTGTTACATCATATTTTCTTTTAACAACACTCAATCAATGTTTGGGAACTGAGGAAACTAATTGTTGAAGCTTTAAAAGTGGATTTCTTCACCATTCTTGCTTGATGTACAGCTTAAGTTGTTCAGCAGTCCGTGGTGTTGTTGTCGTATTTTACGCTTCACAATGCGCCGCACATTTTTGAAGGGAGACATGTTTGGACTGTAGGCGGGCCAGGAAAGTACCCGCACTCTTTTACTACGAAGCCACGCTGTAATAACACGTGTCTTGGCATTGTCTTGCTGAAATAAGCAGGGGCGTCCATGATAACGTTGCTTGGATGACAACATATGTTGCTCCAAAACCTGTATGGACCTTTCAGCATTAATGGTGCCTTCACAGATGTGTAAGTTACCCATGCCTTGGGCACTCATACACCCCCATACCATCACAGATGCTGGCTTTTGAACTTTTCGCCTATAACAATCCAGATGGTTATTTTCCTCTTTGTTCCGGAGGACACCACGTCCACAGTTTCCAAATATGATTAGAAATGTGGACTCGTCAGACCACAGAACACTTTTCCACTTTGCATCAATCTATCTTAGATGAGCTCAGGCCCAGCGAAGCCGGCGGCGTTCCTTGGTGTTGTTGATAAATGGGTTCGGCTTTGCATAGTAGAATTTTAACTTGCACTTCCAGATGTAGCGACCAACTGTAGTTACTGACAGCGGTTTTATGAAGTGTTCCTGAGCCCATGTGGTGATATCCTTTACACACTGATGTTGTTTTTTTGCAGCAGTACCACCTGAGGGATCGAAGGTCACGGGCTTATCCTATGTGCATTGTTATGGTATTTCTGTGTAGTGGTTTGTTGGATTGATAAAAATAAAATAAAATAAAAAAAATTTAAAAGTTAAAAAAATCAATTTTTAAAAAATGAGAATCAATTCTGAATTGCACAACGTATTCGATTCGTATTCAAACCTATTTTTTCCCACACCCCTACTAAATTTTATACATTTTGTTTATCTTACATTTATGCTAACTGTAACCATTGTAGCATGCTAACGTTTAATGCTAGCATTTGAACTGACCTCACATGGATTCTAAATAGGGCTGTGAATCTTTGGGCGTCCTACGATTCGATTCAATATCGATTCTTGGGGTCACGATTCGATAACATATAGATTTTTTCGATTCGATTCGATTCTCGATTCAAAAACGATATTTTTCCGATTCGAAACGATTCTGTATTCCTTCAATACATAGGATTTCAGCAGGATTTACCCCAGTCTGCTGACATGCCAGCAGAGTAGTAGATTTAAAAAAAAAAAAAAGCTTTTATAATTGTAAAGGACAATGTTTTATCAACTGATTGCAATAATGTAAATTTGTTTTAACTATTAAACGAAGCAAAAATATGACTTATTTTATCTTTGTGAAAACATTGGACACAGTGTGTTGTCAAGCTTATGAGATGCGATGCAAGTGTAAGCCACTCTGACACTATTGTTCTTTTGTTTTATTTTTATAAATGTCTATTGATAATGTCAATGAGGGTTTTTAATCACTGCTATATTGAAATTATAACTAATATTGATACTGTTGTTGATAATATTCATTTTTGTTTCACTACTTTTGGTTTGTTCTGTGTCGTGTTTGTGTCTCCTCTCAATTGTTCTGTTTATTGCAGTTTGGTTTTGGAATTGGATTGCATTGTTATGGTATTGCTGTGTAGTGGTTTGTTGGATTGATAAAAAAAAAAAAAAAAAATCGATTTTAAAAAAATGACAATCGATTCTGAATCGCACAACGTATTTGATTCGATTCGTATTCGAATCGATTTTTTCACACACCCCTACTAAATAATATTAATTTTGTTACTAGGCAATATCTTACATTTATGCTAACTGTAACCATTGTAGCATGCTAACGTTTAATGCTAGCATTTGAGCTGACCTCACATGGATTCTAACCCTTCACCCGTAGACGCGGCGGCCTGTGGTTGAAGTGCCGCACCCATGCGTCTCTGCACGGCTACGGAAACGTGTCCGTGTCGATGAGCATCGACAACGCTCAGCTTCAGAAAGACCTTCGTTTCGTGTACGTCGAGGACCCCACCGTCACCAAGATAGAGCCCGAGTGGAGCATCTACAGGTAGGAACTATTGTTGGTTGGCGTCCTCCTGCAGCGTCTTGATGGTCTTATCTTGTTTTTGCAGTGGACACACCCCAGTGACAGTGACAGGAACCAACCTGGACATCATCCAAACGCCTTTCATCAGAGCCAAATACAACAATCACGAGACGCTCAATGTAAGCCGCCACAGATAAATGAAAGAATGGGAAACGATGGAAGACTCGACGTTTGATTGAATGAAGGCGTTAATGTCAATGGAGACGGCGTGGCGCGGTTGGGAGAGTGGCCGTGCCATCAAACTGAGGGTTCCTGGTTCAAGCCCCGTCTACCAACCTAGTCACGTCCGTTGTGTCCTTGAGCAAGACACTTCACTCTTGCTCCTGATGTGTCGTGGTTAGGGCCTCCCGCCATCAGTGTGTGAATGTGTGAATGTGGAAATAGTAAATAGATAGTACTTTATTAATTCCTTCAGGAGAGTTCCTTCAGGAAGATTAAATCCAATCCAATCCACTTTAGCTACAATCGGGCGGAAGGCAGGGTACACCCTGGACAAGTCGCCACCTCATCGCAGGGCCAACACAGATAGACAGACAACATTCACACTCACATTCACACACTAGGGCCAATTTAGTGTTGCCAATCAACCTATCCCCAGGTGCATGTCTTTGGAAGTGGGAGGAAGGCACCTGGGGATAGGTTGATTGGCAACACTAAATTGGCCCTAGTGTGTGAATGTGAGTGTGAATGTTGTCTGTCTATCTGTGTTGGCCCTGCAATGAGGTGGCGACTTGTCCAGGGTGTACCCTGCCTTCCGCCCGATTGTAGCTAAAGTGGATTGGATTGGATTTAATCTTCCTGAAGGAACTCTCCTGAAGGAATTAATAAAGTACTATCTATTTACTATTTCCACATTCACCCATTCACACACACATTCACACACTGATTTTACAATTATAAAATATAATTAAATAATTTTAAGTAATATTCATATTTAGTAAAATACTTTTTGCTCAGGCAGTAACTGTACCATCAAGCTCTATGGTCATTGTCTCTAATGTATCTGTCATGCATCAACATATTTTTTTGTAAGGTGACAGACAGCAGATAGGCGCCAGCGCCCCCCCACGACCCCGAAAGGGAATAAGCGGTAGGAAATGGATGGATGGATGCAATCCACTTTATTTATGTAGCACATTTAAACAACAAGAACGTTTCCAAAGTGCTGCACAGCCATGTTAAAAACAATATTATGCTCCACCAATGACTGAAAAAAAATAAAAAAATAAAAACAATATAAAAATAGATATGATTAAAAACAATTTTAAAGGGTAAAATCAATTAAAACAGTAAAATAGAAATCAAAGTGTATAAAAAAATCAGAGGACAACAGAGGACAGAGTACCACACAACTCACGTAGTGTTAAAAGCCAAAGAATAAAAGTGGGTCTTAAGACGAGACTTAAAACACTCCACTGTGGAAGCAGTTTGAACATGGAGGGGCAGAGTGTTCCAGAGCTTAGGCCCTGTCACCCCTGGTTTTAAGTCTGGTCTTGGGTACCACGAGCTGGAGCTGGCTCTCGGACCTCAAAGCGCGCAGGAATGTAAATTTGGATGAGGTCCGAGATATACTGAGGTGCCAGTCCATGTAAAGATTTAAAAACAAACAACAATGTTTTAAAATCAATTCTAATATGAACAGGGAGCCAGTGCAAACTCTGAAGAATTGGGGTTATATGCTGGCGTTTCCTGGCCCCTGTTAAAAGTCGTTCTGGACTAACTGCAACCGGGAGAGAGCTTTTTGGCTAATGCCAGCATAAAGTGCATTGCAGTCGTCCAAGCGACTTGAAATAAAAGCATGCACGACTTGTTCAAAAAGGTTAAAAGATCAAAACGGTTTAACCTTTACTAAAAGACGAAGGTGATAAAAACACGATTTTAAAACGCCATTGACTTGTTTGTCTAGTTTAAAATCGCTGTCTATAGGCTGGTGATTTTGCAATGGTCCCAAGTCAGTGAGGGCCGGACCAAAAACTGAAATTTCCAACAGCAGTTACAGTGTTGAGATCAATATAAAAAGTAAAATGTAAATAATAGGTGGGGCGGCATGGCGTAGTGGGTAGAGCGGCCGTGCCAGAAACCTGAGGGTTGCAGGTTCGCTTCCCACCTATTGACATCAAAGTCACTGCCGTTGTGTCCTTGGGCAGGACACTTCACCCTTTGCCCCCGGTGCCGCTCACACTGGTGAATGAATGATGAATGAATGATTGGTGGTGGTCGGAGGGGCCGTTGGCGCAAACTGGCAGCCACGCTTCCGTCAGTCTACCCCAGGGCAGCTGTGGCTACAGATGTAGCTTACCACCACCATCGTGTGAATGAATGATGGGTTCCCACTTCTCTGTGATAGAAAAGCGCGATATAAATCTAATCCATTACTATTATTATTATTATAATGGTGGTATAAATGGAAACAAAATAGAAAACTATTACAATGAAAATAAAAAGCAAAATGGGAATAAAAATATAACAGTAAAATAAGAATATAACAAGCGAAAATAGGCAGTAGTGACCATGTTATGAAAAAGTATTGCATTGTTATTGTTTTGCATCCCCTGTCATCCTAGCACCCCCTGCCCCCCGCCCCAGAAAAGAGTTGTACAGTCTAATGGCGTGTGGGACAAAGGAGTTTTTGAGTCTATTAGTCCTGCACTTGGGATAAAGCAGTCTAGCACTGAACAGGCTCCTCTGGCTACTGATAACACTATGCACAGGGTGACTGGCATCAATCCAGGATGCTCACTAGTTTGTCAACAGTCCTCTTCTCTGCCACCGTCACCAGTGTGTCCAGTTTCATTCCGATCGTAGAAACCAGCCCGCCTGATCAGTTTCTCAAGTCTGGAGCTGTCCCTCTTAGATGTACTGCCCCCCAAGCACACCATGTAGAACAGAACACTGGCAACCACAGACTGGTAGTACATTCACAAGAGTATTTTACGTATGTTGAAGGAGCGTGTCAAAGCGCTTTGAGTACCTTGAAGGTAGAAAAGCCATTTATAATGTCCAATCAACTAAAGATTGTAAAAACACATGGCAGGAAGCTTCGCCCATATTTGTCCAGTGTGACGTTCAAGGATCCCGTTAAAGTGAGAAGTGCCCTCTGGTCTTTGGAATGTTTGACTGAGTGATACTAACTTTGTCAGTTTAGGAGGCCCTCGGCTACACTACAACATCATGCTCATATCTTATAATTGCTGTCTGTAGTTAAATCCCATATAAAAGAAAATAATGTTGTTTTTAGAAATACACATATCGTGATTTAAAAAGAACTCCCTTAAACTTTGTTTTTCCCAAACCCTAATCCTGTTTTTTCAAGTATCTAAGAGGTCCAAATTAAACCCATTTAGGCTCTGGAGGGGTTTGGGAAGGTCCAAGATGAACCCAAATGGTCCCAATGATGAATGGAGTGGCCCAAAGTCCGAAATGCACCCAAAATGGCCCCAAACACTTTGGTACATTTCAGACTTTTTGGAACACCCACACTTTTAATGTTGTTTTGGGGTCCTCTGGGTCCTTAAGGTCTGTTATTGTTTCCCTGTGTCTTTTACAGACACTCGTAAAATTAAAAAGGTGCCCCTAAAAGTCTTAGCTTTTATTTTATAAATGACCCGAGCCGCCGGAGAAACTCATCTTCCCCTACCGTCGACCTGTTTCAGTCATGCCAGGTCCTAAGTCCGACGTCCATGCAGTGCCAGGCACCTGAGCTCCCCATCAGCTTGGCCCACCAGCGGGAGTTGCCAGAGAGGCCCGACGAGTTCGGCTTCAAGCTGGACGACGTGCAGGCGGTCATGGCGCTCAACAACACCAACTTTATCTACTACCCCAACCCTGAGTTTGAGCCTCTGAGCGCGTCTGGAGAACTGGAGCTGAAACCCGGATCTCCCATCATACTGAAGGTACGTCAGGATCTCAACATGACGTTCTCTTCAGTGCTTGAGAGTCTGAGTTCTTCCCCGTAGGGACGGAACTTCCTCCCGCCAACCAACAGCGGAAACGGCAAAATGAACTACACTGTTCTTATCGGAGAGAAACCCTGCATGTTGACCGTGTCAGAGACCCAACTGCTGTGTGAGTCGCCAAACCTGACAGGTCGACACAAAGTTCTGGTAAGTTCCTATGGATGTTTCTTGTTCCTGACCAAACCAGAAAAGCGGCATTAGGTCCAGTGTTCGTAATAACGGCAGGAGTAATGCCGTCACTTTTACTTGTAACGAGTAATGGAGTGGAGTCGGCTCTCTTGGTTGCTTTGTTGGGTCTGCTCCTGTCTCTGGCCATGCTCCTTCCACCCCAGCGGACGATGGTGTGGAACACCGCAGAGGCCACCACAGTGTATATGTTTCTTTTAGTTTTTATTCATAGCTGTATGTAGAATTGGCTGGTTGCATCAGCTCCGTTACTTTAATGTCTTTCATGTCCTTTATGTTCTTTGATGTTTGATGTTTCCCTCTTACACACGTGTAAGAGGGATGTGTACTATGGCCATGAGTTGGTTTTTTCCCTTGGCCTCAGTCTGGACCCCCTTACCAGGGCCCAGGCATAGACTGATTTTTTTATTTTATTTTATTTTTTTTTTTAAATTGTAATCTTCAATCCCCCCGTTAACCTGTATCTCACCTTTTTTGTAAGGGGCGCTGGAAGCCGGCAGACCCGTCAGATATCCTGTTCTGTATCCCTGTAATGTTTGTCTGATCTTGAATGGGATTATGCTGAAAATTTTAATTTTCCTGAAGAAACTCTCCTGACGGAATAAATAAAGTACTATCTAATCTAATCTAATGTAATTCATTACTTCTAAGTCCGCTACAACGCTGTTAGCGATAGCTTAAAGTAGCGTGGCACGCTTTGTTTGATGTGGTTTTATGTCGACAACAAGACAGCGTCATAGGTGCAGCAAGTTCAACGCAGGGATATCTTTTTACCAGTGCAAGCAACAATCAGCACTGCACTAAAATGAACTTGATATCAAAAAGGAAGAGCCACCATCTCACTGACACAGCAGACGACAATTTAGGCAATGGGCTTCACGGTGGAAGAGGGGTTAGTGCGTCTGCCTCACAATACGAAGGTCCTGCAGTCCTGGGTTCAAATCCAGGCTCGGGATCTTTCTGTGTGGAGTTTGCATGTTCTCCCCGTGAATGCGTGGGTTCCCTCCGGGTACTCCGGCTTCCTCCCACCTCTAAAGACATGCACCTGGGGATATGTTGATTGGCAACACTAAATTGGCCCTAGTGTGTGAATGTGAGTGTGAATGTTGTCTGTCTATCTGTGTTGGCCCTGCGATAAGTTGGCGACTTGTCCAGGGTGTACCCTGCCTTCCGCCCGATTGTAGCTGAGATAGGCGCCAGCGCCCCCCGCGACCCCAAAAGGGAATAAGCGGTAGAAAATGGATGGATGGATGGAGGGAATAATGTACGAAAAATCAATGATTGAAGTGACAAACTTGCCATCCAAACAATACACCGTTTGTTGACAAGAAGATATGACAGCCGACAAAGCACATTAAATCTTTGTTAACTCATCCATCCATCCATTTTCTACCACTTATTCCCTTTGGGGTCGCGGGGGGCGCTGGTGCCTATCTCAGCTACAATCGCGCAGAAGGCGGGGTACACCCTGGACAAGTCGCGACCTCATCACAGGGCCAACACAGATTGACAGACAACATTCACACTCACTTTCACTCACTAGGGCCAATTTAGTGTTGCCAATCAACCTATCCCCAGGTGCATGTCTTTGATAACCAAAGGTAACAATCCGGTGAAAAGATTCAAAAGAGGCAAACTGCCACTGCTAACTGCTAAAGCTAACAAACACTGCTTCGTTGAAACGCTCGATGATGTCACACGTCACTAGGCAACAGCCCCCATCTTTTGAAAGCACACCCCCCCCACACTGTGCTCTCATATGAAACGTCTTTCAACCGCATATGCCAAATATTAGATTCGTTTTTTTTTAAGTAATGTAATAATTACATTCCTTCGTAAAGAGTACTTACGTCAGTAATTTAATTACTTTTTGGTAAAGTGATGAATAACTATAATGAATCACTTTTTTAAAGCAATTTTCAGAACACTGTTTAGTTCATATGCTTACTGAAGGTGTGCATATGAACTGTGGAAGGCTCAAATTGGACAAAATTATATTATTAAATCTTTGAATAATTAGTTAAATGTGCCAATAATAAATTATTATTGGAAATACATAAATGTGTCAATAATTTATTTATCGTAAAACTACATTTAATTATTTCAATATTGAATTATTGATATCATTGTTTTATGATTTAATTAATGATTTAGGATTTATTTATTATTTCATAAACGTGTGTCAGCAAATCACAAAATAAAGTGAATTGTGAATTACATTTATATAGCGCTTTTCTCTAGTGACTCAAAGCGGGAAAACCCAATATCTAAGTTACATCTAAACCAGTGTGGGTGGCACTGGGAGCAGGTGGGTAAAGTGTTTTGCCCAAGGACACAACGGCAGTGACTAGAATGGCGGAAGCGGGGATCGAACCTGGAACCCTCAAGTTGCTGGCACGGCCACTCTACCAACCGAGCTTTCCCGCCCCAACCCAAAATAATTACATCAATATATATACAGTATATTTTTAATAATTAGAGGCTTAGGTACGTACATTTACTCTTAAATTTAGTTAATTATTCCTCAACACATTTATGTATTTAATTCCAATCATAATCAATTAATGACACGTTTAGGAGAATATTTAAAGATGTATTCATTTATTTAATGTTTTCACATTTCACCCTCTATATTAAACAACAAGGGTTGAAAAATCAACATGTCTGTCGCCTCCGTCTTGTCCCTAGGCTCGCGTGGGCGGCATCGAGTTCTCCCCGGGCGAGGTCCACATCACGTCGGACAGCCCGCTCAGCAGCACGGCCATCATCAGCATCGCGGCGGCCGGCGCTCTGCTCCTCCTCGCCATTGTCATGGTGCTTATCGCCTACAAGCGCAAGTCTCGTGAGAGCGACTTGACACTGAAGAGGCTCCAGATGCAGATGGACAACTTAGAGTCGCGGGTGGCGCTGGAGTGCAAGGAAGGTATGAAACTGACCCTCCTGCAAAGGACATTCACTTTTATTTTTTCTTAAAGGCCTACTAAAATGAGATTGTCTTATTTAAACGGGGATAGCAGGTCCATTCTATGTGTCATACTTGATCATTTCGCGATATTGCCATATTTTTGCTGAAAGGATTTCGTAGAGAACATCCACGATAAAGTTTTCAACTTTTGGTCGCTAATAAAAAAGCCTTGCCTGTAGCGGAAGTAGCAGACGATGTGCGCGTGACGTCACTGGTTGTAGGACTCCTCACATCCTCACATTGTTTATAATCATAGCCAACAGCAGCAAGAGCAATTCGGACCGAGAAAGCGACAATTTCCCCATTAATTTGAGCGAGGATGAAAGATTCGTGGATGAGGAAAGTTAGAGTGAAGCACTAAAAAAATAAAGGCGACGGCTCCAGGCACGGCAGTGGGAGCGATTCAGATGTTATTAGACACATTTACTTGGATAATTCTGGAAAATCCTTTATCTGCTTATTGTGTTAATAGTGTTTTAGTGAGATTATAAAGTCATACCTGAAAGTCGGAGGGCTGCGGTGAACGCCAGTGGCTCTGAGAGAAGCCAATGGAGGAGCCAAGATCACAGCTTTCTTTTTGACAGCTGCAGGAGGAGGTCGCGGTAAGAGCCGACTTAATATCACAATTTTCCCATCCAAAAACTTGCTGGTTAATGTAGAGCAGGAGTCACCCACCTTTTTGAAACCAAGAGCTATTCTTGGGTACTGATTAATGCGAAGGCCTACCAGTTTGTTACACACTTAAATAAATTGTATTTCTGTCTGTCATTCTGTCGTAGATTTTTTTTCCTTTTACGGAAGGTTTTGTGTAGAGAATAAATGATGAAAAAAAACACATAATTGAATGATTTAAAAAGGGGAGCGAATACGAAAAAAATGAAAATTAAATTTTGAAACATAGTTTATCTTCCATTTCGACTCTTTAAAATTCAAAATGCTACCGAAAAAAAGAAGAGAAAAACTAGCTAATTCGAATCTTTTTGAAAAAATTACAAATGAGAATTTATGGAACATCATTAGTAATTTTTCCTGATTAAGATTAACTTTAGAATTTTGATGACATGTTTTAAATAGCTTAAAATCCAATCTGCACTTTATTATAATATATAACAAATTGGACCAAGCTATATTTCTAAAAAAGAAAAATCATTATTTCTTCTAGATTTTCCAGAACAGAAATTTTAAAAGGAATTCAAAAGACTTTGAAATAAGTTTTAAATTTGATTCTACAGATTTTCAAGATTTGCCAGAATAAATTTTTGGAATTTTAATCATATTAAGTTTGAAGAAATATTTCACAAATATTCTTCGTCGAAAAAACAGAAGCTAAAATGAAGAATTTAATTAAAATGTATTTATTATTCTTTACAATAAAACTAATAAATTTACTTGAACATTGATTAAATTTTTTAGGAAAGAAGAGGAAGGAATTGAAAAAGTAAAAAGATATATGTGTTTAAAAATCCTAAAATTATTTTTAGGGTTTTATTTTTTCTCTAAAATTGTCTTTCTGAAAGTTAAAAGAAGCAAAATGAAAAAAAAAAAAATGTATTCAAACAAGTGAAGATAAAGTCTTTAAAATATTTTCTTGGATTTTCAAATTCTATTTGAGTGTTGTCTCTCTTAGAATTAAAAATGTCGAGCAAAGCGAGACCAGCTTGCTAGTAAATAAATACAATTTAAAAAATACAGACAGCTCTCTGGTAAGTGCTGCTATTCGAGCTATTTTTAGAACAGGCCAGCGGGCGACTCACCTGGTCCTTACGGGCTACCTGGTGCCCGCGGGCACTGCGTTGGTGACCCCTGATGTAGAGAAACATGTTCGCTTGACCGCTCTGATCCATATTAAAGCTTCACAACAAACAAAGAAACACCGGCTGTGATTCGGTTGCTAAAGGCAGCTGCAATCCACCGCTTTCCTCCAACAGCATTCTTCTTTGACGTCTCCGTTATTAATTGAACAAATTGCAAAAGATTCAGCAACACAGATGTCCAAAATACTGTGTAATTATGCGATTAAAGCAGACGACTTTTAGCCGTTGGTGGTGCTGGGATAAAATGTCCGCTCCAACCAATAACATGACAAGCATAACATAAGCGTCATCATTCCACGACGTTTTCAACAGGATACCTCGCAGGAAATTTAAAATTGCAATTTAGTAAACCAAACCGGCCGTATTGGCATGAGTTGCATTTTTTTTTTTTTTTTTTTTTATCAAATCAACATAAAAATACACAAGATACACTTTCCATTAGTGCATCAACCCCCCAAAAAAAACCCTCCCTCCCCCATTCACACTCATCCACATCCACTCACACAAAAAAGGGTTGTTTCTTTCTGCTACCAAAATTCTGGTTCCCACAACATATATATCACAGTCTGCAAGGGACACAGTCCCTGAAACACACATGATTGTGTGTGTCGCCGGTCCACTAACACTATCTTTAATTACTATTTGTAATATAATTGTTTTATATAATTTTACTTTCTTTTTTATCTAAGAAAATTGTCTTTTTTTTAGTTTTTTTTTATTTATTTTTTATTTCATTTTATTTTATTTATAAAATAAATTAAAAAAAAAACCTTATCTTCACCAGACCAGGTTGTTAAGGAAATTAGACTTGTCTAAAAGGTTTTTAAAACCAGGTCCAGTCCAGAAAATGTCCAAGTTGGGCTCAGCAACACACACCTTCATCCATGTACAACAACAAAAATTAGGGAAACAACAGATTGCATATAAGTTATAAACAAAATTACATTTTCATAAAAAGCTTCACGGTGGCAGAGGGGTTTGTGCGTCTGCCTCACAATACCAAGGTCCTGCAGTCCTGGGTTCAAATCCAGGCTCGGGATCTTTCTGTGTGGAGTTTGCATGTTCTCCCCGTGAATGCGTGGGTTCCCTCCGGGTACTCCGGCTTCCTCCCATTTCCAAAGACATGCACCTGGGGATAGGTTGATTGGCAACACTAAATTGAATGTGAGTGTGAATGTTGTCTGTCTATCTGTGTTGGCCCTGCGATGAGGTGGCGACTTGTCCAGGGTGTACCCCGCCTTCCGCCCGATTGTAGCTGAGATAGGCGCCAGCGCCCCCCGCGACCCCAAAAGGGAATAAGCGGTAGAAAATGGATGGATGGATGGAAAAGCATTTGTGTATAGTCCATATTATGTCCAAGTCAGACTCAACACACACCTTCATTTTTGTACACTCAAAATAGAGAACACAATAACAGATAGCATATATTTTGCTGTTGTTGCATATCTATAAACATTATTACATTTTCATAATAAGGCTTTAAGGATTTCCCATCTTTTTTCATGTTTTTTGGCATCATTATCGTTGTCAATCATGTATCTTTCTAAAGTTAAAAAATACTGAATAAATGTTTTAAAGAAAGTAATACTAAGTAAATATCTATTTTTGGCCTTAAAAATAAACCTTTTACCAAGTACTATAATTAAATTGACTAAGTCATGCTTATCAATAAACTCTCCTAAAATAACAGAAACTACATCAAGCTTCATAAACAAACCAATCCTTGAACACATTTTTTCAACTTCCACCCAAAAAGAAGACACAATTAGACAATCACGCCTACGCGTTATCATTCCGTGACGTTTTCAACAAGAAACTCGCGGGAAATTTAAAAATTTAAAATTGCAATTTAGTAAACTAAAAAGGCCGTATTGGCATGTGTTGCAATGTTAATATTTCATCATTGTTATATAAACTATCAGACTGCGTGGTGGTTTCAGTAGGCCTTTAAATAGTTATGTGGCGTGCCTGAGAAAAACGCAAAGGAAAGCTTCAGCTCTCTGTGTTTCTTCTTTGTATCCTCTTCACATCCATCATGATGTGTTTGTGTACGTTAGCTTTTGCAGAGCTACAAACGGACATCCATGAGCTGACCAGCGACTTGGACGGTGTAGGAATCCCTTTCCTGGACTACAGGACGTACACCATGAGGGTCCTTTTCCCCGGCATTGAGGAGCATCCTGTTCTGCGAGACTTGGAGGTGAGCTTCAGTTTTCTAAGAGCAATTAAAAGTCGGTCCATCAGAGAGAAAGAAAAACATGAAGTCATTTATCCCGCTGACGTTGATTGACAGCCATAATTGAGCAGGTCGCCTTGTTCCATTTAGGCCGTGATTGACCCCCGTTTGGCTGCCCCTCAAGGTTGCTGATGAAAATTTGCCAGATATTAATTATGGTCTAATTGGCATAAATGTCAAAGTGTGTGAAGGAAGCAGACGGCTGCTTTTAGGTGTTTGACGGCCGCTTAATTGTTATTGATGTGTGGCAGAGTGATAACGGAAATAGCACAGGGATATTAGAACCAAGGGTGTCCTAATTCGATATTGATGTCGGATATTGGTCTGATATTAGCAAAAAAACGAGTATGTGATGATATCAGCTTGCAGGTAAAATGTGTGATATGATGTCTGATCCAAGCAGACCTGCAGCGTGTTTACTTGTGCTAAGATGGACAGCTAGTTATCATCTAAATGTCCTCCAATAAGCACACAAGGTTGGTCTTTTCTTCTATTTTAGTCAAGTCATTTACAAAAGGTAAACATGGTAGGCTATACAGTTGTGATCAAAATGATTCAACCCCCACACAATTTTGGTGTTTTAGCAAGTTGGACATTTATTCCGTATTTTGTTTATAGTCATATCAAATAAAGATGCATTAAATAGACAAATGCAACTTGAATTACAACATTATATGTTGTAACATACCAAACCGTGTAATTTCTCTTAATATCTCATTGACAAAATTATTCAACCCCTTGAAGATCATAACTCTTAAGAACAGAATTTGAATAAGGTCTTTACAATCAGGTGTTTAAAACACCTGTAAATGCGATTTGAACCATAACGAGCAACAATTAAACTGATTGAAAAAGACTATGACGCTCAGCTTCTTGTAGATGGTCAATGGTGGAATTTGCAACATGGTGAAGTCCAGGGAGTGGTCAAAGAAGTCAAGAGAGGAGGTAATTTCTCTTCATAAGAAAGGATATGGATATTAGAAAATAGCAAAGACATTACACATTCCAAGAGACACAGTTGGGAGCATAATTCACAAGTTTGAAGCTAAAGGCACAGTGGAAACACTACCTGGGCGTGGTAGAAAGAGGATGCTGTGTGCAACTGCTGTCCGGTATTTGAAGCGTACAGTGGTGAAAAACCCCCGGGTAACAGCTGAGGAACTACAACAGGACATTGCAGAGGGGGGAACGCAGGTTTCGTCCCAGACAATAGGGCGCGCACTACGAGATGAAGGCCTCCATGCCAGAACTCCCAGGCGCACCCCACTTCTGACTACCAGGCACAAGAAAAAATAGACTCCAGTATGCCAAAAATCATCTGGACAAACCCCGAAGGTTTTGGGAAACTATTCTATGGAGTGATGAGACAAAACTGGAACTCTTTGGGCCTGTGAATCAACGTAATGTCTGGAGGAGAAACAATTAAGCTTACAAAGAAAAGAACACCTCGCCTACTGTTAAACATGGTGGGGGGTCAGTCATGCTCTGGGGCTGTTTCTCTGCCTCAGGTACCGGGAATCTCCAGCGTGTTCAAGGCATTATGAATTCTATTTCCTAGCAGGATATATTAGCTGCAAATGTCATGAAGTCAGTGACGAAGCTGAGGCTTGGGAGACGTTGGACCTTCCGACAGGACAACAATCCCAAGCATACCTCCAAATCAACATCAGAGTGGTTGCAGAAGAAGGGCTGGAAGACTCTGGAGTGGCCTTCACAGTCACCAGACCTAAATCCTATAGAAAACCTGTGGTGGGACTTGAAGAAGGCAGTTGCAGCACGCAAGCCCAAGAATATGAATGAACTGGAGGCCTTTGCCCAAGAGGAATGTGCTAAAATACCTGTAGATGGTTGCAAGAAGCTTGTGTCCGGTTATGTATCACGTTTGAAGGATGTAATTACTGCCAAAGGGTGTTCTACTAAGTACTAAAGATGCATGTTACTAGGGGGTTGAATCATTTTGTCGATGAGATATGAAGAAAAATGTCCTTTTTTGCTATTTTGTGAAATTCAGTGTTACAATTTATGTTGCATTTGTCTATTTAATGAATCTTTATTTGATATGACTATAAACAAAATACGGACTAAATGTCCAACTTGCTAAAACACCAAAATTGTGTGGGGGTTGAATAATTTTGATCACAACTGTAGGCTACCAGTAGCTGGCAACTACATTACAGCTAAGCACACAATAAATAGCACACAAGCTAGACATACGTAATAATAATTGAACAATATTGCAGTCTAAAACAGCATATTTGTCAATATGAACATGTATTAAACAATTATATTTGCCTATCGCTTTCACATACAAAGTCTCCAAGGCAGAAGCATATTAGAAAGTATCCAGTAACAAATGTGTCCACATGGTTGAACTTATTGTGTCCTGAGCTTAACTTTATTAATTGTTGTGACCGCTAGATGTCACCAAAAAACATCCATCCATCCATCCATCCATTTTCTACCGCTTATTCCCTTTCGGGGTCGCGGGGGGCGCTGGCGCCTATCTCAGCTACAATCGGGCGGAAGGCAGGGTACACCCTGGACAAGTCGCCACCTCATCACAGGGCCAACACAGATAGACAGACAATATTCACACTCACATTCACACACTAGGGCCAATTTAGTGTTGCCAATCAACCTATCCCCAGGTGCATGTCTTTGGAAGTGGGAGGAAGCCGGAGTACCCGGAGGGAACCCACGCATTCACGGGGAGAACATGCAAACTCCACACAAAAAGATCCCGAGCCTGGATTTGAACCCAGGACTGCAGGAACTTCGTATTGTGAGGCAGACGCACTAACCGCTCTGCCAACGTGAAGCCAAAAAACAATAATTATTTTTTCACTTCAATTTGGAGACAGCTTACATCTTTTCCGGACTGTTAATAATAAATAGGACAGTGTTTTTCATACCTGCTATTCTCCCGTCCAAAGGCAAAACCCAGTAACTCAATTTTGGTCATAACTGAGCTGATAATGATTTTGGAATTACTAGGTGATATGCTTTACATTAGTGTATGCGATATTTTAATTTGTTCCGTAAGTAAGCTGCTTACTACTACTTGATGCTATCTTGTTACTACTTGATGCTATTTTGCCCTTTTAGACCAGTTGATCTGCCGTTGGATTGGCAACACTAAATTGGCCCTAGTGTGTGAATGTGAGTGTGAATGTTATCTGTCTATCTGTGTTGGCCCTGCGATGAGGTGGCGACTTGTCCAGGGTGTACCCGCCTTCTGCCCGATTGTCGATGAGATAGGCTCCAGCACCCCCCGCGACCTCAAAGGGAATAAGCGGTAGAAAATGGATGGATGCATGGATGGATCTGCCGTTTCTTTTTCTGCTCAAGTAAGCTGCTTACTTACGGAACAAATTACAATATCTCATACGCTAATGTAAAGCATATCACCTAGTAACTCCAAAATTATTATCAGCTCAGTTTTGACCAAATTTCAGTTACTGGGTTTTGCCTTTGGACGGGGGTAATGTTTTCTGTTTGACTCGTTTCACTTTGTCGAAACTTTTCTAACATTCCACACTACAAAATACGTAATATTGGTATCGGCCAAGGCCCAAGGTTCCAATATCAGTATTGTGTCGTAAGTAAAAAAGTTATCAACCTAAAACCAGTTTTAGTTAGCTTTGGACTTTCTCTAAAAAATATATGCCTTGTTAACAAGACTCTGCAGCATCGCGTGGACATCGGGGGCGGTACCTCTGGATTGGCAGACCGGGGTGGTGGTTCCTCTCTTTAAGAAGGGGGACCGGAGGGTGTGTTCCAACTATCGTGGGATCACACTCTTCAGCCTTCCCGGTAAGGTTGATTCAGGTGTACTAAAGAGGAGGCTACGCCGGATAGTCGAACCTCGGATTTAGGAGGAACAGTTTGGTTTTCGTCCTGGTCGTGGAACTGTGGACCAGCTCTATACTCTCGGCAGGGTTCTTGAGGGTGCATGGGAGTTTGCCCAACCAGTCTACATGTGCTTTGTGGACTTGGAGAAGGCATTCGAAGTGTCCCTCATGAATTCCTGTGGGGAGTGCTCAGAGAGTATGGGGTATCGGACTGTCTGATTGTGGCAGTCCGCTCCCTGTATGATCAGTGTCAGAGCTTGGTCCACATTGCCGGCAGTAAGTCGAACACATTTCCAGTGAGGGTTGGACTCCGCCAAGGCTGTCCTTTGTCACCGATTCTGTTCATAACTTTTATGGACAGAATTTCTAGACGCAGTCAAGGCGTTGAGGGGTTCCAGTTTGGTGGCCGTGGGATTAGGTCTCTGCTTTTTGCAGATGATGTGGTCCTGATGGCTTCAACTGGCCGGGATCTTCAGCTCTCATTTGATCGGTTCGCAGCCGAGTGTGAAGTGACCGGAATGAGAATCAGCACCTCCAAGTCCGAGTCCATGGTTCTCAACCGGAAAAGGGTGGAATGCCATCTCCGGGTTTGAGAGGAGACCCTGCCCCAAGTGGAGGAGTTCAAGTACCTAGGAGTCTTGTTCACGAATGAGGGAAGAGTGTATCGTGAGATCGACAGGCGGATCGGTGCGGCATCTTCAGTAATGCGGACGTTGTACCGATCCGTTGTGGTGAAGAAGGAGCTGAGCCGGAAGGCAAAGCTCTCAATTTACCGGTCGATCTACGTTCCCATCCTCACCTATGGTCATGAGCTTTGGGTCATGACCGAAAGGATAAGATCACGGGTACAAGCGGCCGAAATGAGTTTCCTTCGCCGTGTGTTGGGGCTCTCCCTTAGAGATAGGGTGAGAAGCTCTGTCATCCGGGAGGGACTCAAAGTAAAGCCGCTGCTCCTCCACATCGAGAGGAGTCAGATGAGTTGGCTCAGGCATCTGGTCAGGATGCCCCCCGAATGCCTCCCTAGGGAGGTGTTTAGGGCACGTCCAACCGGTAGGAAGCCACGGAGAAGACCTATGACACGTTGGGAAGACTATGTCTCCCGGCTGGCCTGGGAACGCCTCAGGATCCCCCGGGAAGAGCTAGACGAAGTGGCTGGGGAGCAGGGAAGTCTGGGCTTCCCTGCTTAGGCTGCTGCCCCCGCGACCCGACCTCGGATAAGCGGAAGAAGATGGATGGATTGTTAAAAAAGCAGAAAAAAGGTGACAACTTATATTTGTCATCTTTCTCTATATGTAGTTAAAACACACACCGAGAGGGACAAGCAGTAAAAAATGGATGCATGGATGGACTTTTTAAAAGATGTGTCGACTTATATTTAACATCGTCTTATATGCGGTTAGAAAAACAAAGAAAAAAACAATTTTTTTTAATCCTTTTGAAAAAGAGTCTTAAAAGGTGTCTTTGAGGGTGATTTTCACTTTAGATTTTTTTTTTAAAGACCTTGTAAAAAATGTGTCAAATTATCAACATGTGATAATTGTTGTCTATTACGTAGTTAAAAAAATAAAATAAAATAAAAAGGCCCCGTAAAAGAGGGTTGACCTAAATTCAGCATTGTTTATATGTGGTCCATTACAGGGTCTGGTACTCCTCTGACGTTTTTTTTTTTTTTTCGTTCAGGTGCCAGGCTACCGTCAGGATCAAGTTGAAAAAGGCCTGAAGCTCTTTGGTCAGCTGATCAACAACAAAGTCTACCTGCTGTGTTTCATTCGCACGCTGGAAGCCCAACGAGGTTTTTCTATGCGCGACCGCGGCAACGTGGCCTCGCTTATCATGACGGTGCTGCAGAGCAAGCTGGAGTACGCCACCGACGTCCTCAAGCACCTGCTCTCCGACCTCATCGACCGCAACCTGGAGAGCAAAAACCACCCCAAGCTGCTGCTGCGCAGGTACAAGAAAAAAACTAACTAGTAATAATTCATAACAGCACAATAATACTAAATACTTAATAGCTATGTAGGTTTACATTTTACACATGATGCGCTAATCAAAGATCCTCTATATGTGACAGGAGTTATCAAGTGGTTTTAAGGATCTAGCAAAAACGGGTGTCAAAGATGCTCTATATATGACAGGAGCGCTTTTTTTGGTTTAGGATGTAGGAAAGACGCTAGTCAAAGATCCTTAATGCGAGAGGAGCGCTCTATGGTTTTGAGTATTTAGAAACAATGCTAGTCAAAGATCATTCATATGTTGTTCTCAGGATGTAGCAAAAATGCTCATCAAGGATAATCATTGTGTGACAGGAGCGCTTTCGTAGTTTTGAGAAGTTATCGTACCGAATGGATAAAAACGCTAGTCAAAACTCATAAATATATGGCAGGAACCCTTAAAGGATTTTGTAAAAATATGAGCCAAAGATCCTTTATGTGTAAGAAGTGCTCATCTGTTTTTAAGTAATAGCAAAAAATGTTAGTCAAATACAGTATATGTGACAGGAGCACGTTAGTGGTCTTAAAGATTCAGTAAAAACTGGACAGGAGTGTGACAGGAGTACTTTGCTGTTTAATAGCAAAATGCCAGTCAAAGATCCTCTATATATGACAAGAGCACTCTGCTGTTGTTCAGGATTAAGCAAAGACGCAAGTCAAAGATCTTCTATGTGACAGTGATGTAGTTGTAATCATCCATCCATCCATTTTCTACCGCGTATTCCCTTTCGGGGTCGCGGGGGGCGCTGGCGCCTATCTCAGCTACAATCGGGCGGAAGGCAGGGTACACCCTGGACAAGTTGCCACCTCATCGCAGGGCCAACATAGATAGACAGACATCATTCACACTCACATTCACACACTAGGGCCAATTTAGTGTTGCCAATCAACCTATCATGACAAATTTAAAGACAACACAATAATAGATTTTGTCACCAATAGTCATCTCTGCTGTGATGAATTCATTTGTTACGACCAGCTTATAAGGGATTTAAAAGCCAACTGAAATGAGATTTTCTTATTTAAACGGGGATAGCAGGTCCATTCTATGTGTCATACTTGATCATTTAGCGATATTGCCATATTTTTGCTGAAAGGATTTAGTAGAGAACATCGACGATAAAGTTCGCAACTTTTGGTCGCTAATAAAAAAGCCTTGCCTGTACCGGAAGTAGCAGACGATGTGCGCGTGACGTCACGGGTTGTTGGGCTCCTCACATTCTCACATTGTTTACAATCATAGCCACCAGCAGCAAGAGCGATTCGGACCGAGAAAGCGACGATTTCCCCATTAAAT
This sequence comes from Nerophis ophidion, assembly GCF_033978795.1. NCBI lineage: Eukaryota > Metazoa > Chordata > Actinopteri > Syngnathiformes > Syngnathidae > Nerophis > Nerophis ophidion. Next base: position 9,879,247 of record NC_084620.1, read on the forward strand.
TTTGAGCGAGGATGAAAGATTCGTGGATGAGGAAAGTTAGAGTGAAGCACTAGAAAGAAAAAAAAAGGCGTCGGCAGTGAGAGCGATTCAGATGTTATTAGACACATTTACTAGGATAATTCTGGAAAATCCCTTATTTGATTATTGTGTTACTAGTGTTTTAGTGAGATTATAAAGTCATACCTGAAAGTCGGAGGGGTGTGTTGACCGCCAGTGTCTCTGATGGAAGCCATGGAGGAGCCAAGAAAGTCGCAGCTGCCTTTTTGACAGCTGCAGCAGGAGGACGCAAGCTCGATCCGCTCATGTATCCGGTAAGAGCCGACTTATTTCCACAATTTTCTCACCGAAACTTGCCGGTGGACATGTGGTCGAATAACATGTTCGCTTGACCGCTCTGTTCCATATTAAAGCTTCACAACAAACAAAGAAACACCGGCTGTGTTTTGGTTGCTAAAGGCAGCTGCAATCCACCGCTTTCCACCAACAGCATTCTTCTTTGACGTCTCCATTTATAATTGAACAAATTACAAAAGATTCAGCAACACAGATGTCCAAAATACTGTGTAATTTTGCGATTAAAACAGACTACTTTTACCCGTGAGTGGTGCTGGGATAAAATGTCCTCTCCTACCAATAACGTCACAAGCACGCGTCAACGTAAGCGTCATCATTCCGCGACGTTTTCAACAGGATACTTTGCGGGAAATTTAAAATTGCAATTTAGTAAACGAAAAAGGCCGTATTGGCATGTGTTGCAATGTTAATATTTCATCATTGATATATAAACTATCAGACTGCGTGGTCGGTAGTAGTGGGTTTCAGTTTTCCTTTAAGGGCGGACCCAGAGTCAAAAGGGGGTGGAGCCTATTTGTACCCATCACTCCTACAGTAGATAGCTAGATAGTACTTTATTGACTAACATGTTTTTCAAGATACAAGCTGTTCCTCGTCTTTCTTTTCCTTTTCTCCTTCTTGTCTTAATTTCTATTCTCAACTTGACTTTTTCTGTCATCATCTCGTTTCCTCCTGACGACTAAATCGATGTTTAAAAGCGAGTGAGCAGCATATCTCTGGCACAGCATCTGAGCGCCACTACCCACTGATTCCTCATCCAAGAAGTGTGTGTGTGTGTGTGTGTGTGTGTGCGTGTGTGTATGTGTGTGTGTGAGTGTGGTCCTCATCGCCGCACACACACACACATCTTCCATCTGTCCCATCTCAACCTGTGCTGAAGTATAACTAACGAGAGCCTTTCACTGCCATCTGTCGCAGCCTCACCATCATCATCTTCGTCTATATGTGTCTCCATACTTTTCATTTGATGCCTTTTTTATTTTGCAGCCAAGGCTGCGTTCACACTTGCTAATCTAGACTGCACCGGAAAACAAACAAGTGTAAACTTTGCTTAGTGTTCATATTTTTGTCGGAGGACCGGAGTGAAGCTCGCATCAAGTAAGAACTCGATTGGACTGATCACGTCACTAGGGTTGGGCACCAAAGTCTGGGTTTTTATAGGTAGCGACCAAACTCCAGGTAAAATCCAACAGAACCATATTTCGATACCTTTGTTGCACATGACGTCATGTCCGGTTGCACTCAAACACTTGGTGGAGAAACAAGCAGTCAGAGCGGACTCCGCTGGACCGCCTTGAGTTTATGTTACAATTTCTCATCCCAACAAAGCAAGCATGCCTGATAGAAATCACTCAAAAATAAGGCCATTTTTTTTAAATCTGCTAGCTTGGTGCTGATTTGGTTATGCCATGTACATGCTACCAACTAGCATTAGTGATTTTAAATGGCGATTTCGACACTGGCAAATTTGGTAATGAAAACTACAACTAAGGTGCACTTTAAATAAATAAATAAATGGGTTGTACTTGTATAGCGCTTTTCTACCTTCAAGGTACTCAAAGCCCTTTGACACTACTTCCACATTCACCCATTCACACACTGATGGAGGGAGCTGCCATGCAAGAAGCTAACCAGCACCCATCAGGAGCAAGGGTGAAGTGTCTTGCTCAGGACACAACGGACGTGAGGAGATTGGTACAAGGTGGGGATTGAACCATGGACCCTCGGGTTGCGCACGGCCACTATACCACTGTGCCACGCCGTCCCTTTACAATTAAACAGCTGGTGTGTAGTAGGGTTGTACGGTATACCGGTATTCGTATAGTATCGCGATACTAATGAATCATTTTTGGTACCATACCGCCTCTGAAAAGTACCATTGGTGGATCTTCACCTAACATCCACTGTAATGATACCAAGTACAGTAGCGTATCTAATTGATACTACTGTGATTACATTGATATTTTTTGGCATCGCAACATTTTCAGTTTTTTTAATCTATATTATGTTAAGAAACTCAGGAAAGATGTCCCATGCCTTTAATAAGCCCAGGAGTGAGAAGAGGTTTTGAATTAATTAGCGCCACTGCGGCTATTCAAGGAAATACGGTATATGAAATATATCTGAAATACTCGAGTTGGTGAATTGTAGATGTAAATATACTCCTCCCCTCTTAACCACGCCCCCCGCCCCAACCACGCCTCCGCCCCACCCCCCACCTCCTGAAATCGGAGATCTCAAGTTTGGCAACTATGAGGTGCCGGCCAGAGGTGGGTAGAGTAGCCAGAAATTGTACTCAAGTGAGAGTACTGTTACTTTACAGATTTATTACTCAAGTGAAAGTAAGGAGTAGTCACCCAAATATTTACTTGAGTAAAAGTTGTGAAAAAACTACTCAAGTACTGAGTAACTGATGAGTAACCTGTTTGTTTAATGATTACAGCAACAAATAATGTACAAAAACATAAAAATAGCTATGAGCAAATTCATAGCCAGGAATATCTCTTAAGCAACTAAAACAATAATACATATTAAATAATAATACATTAAAATTAAAATATTAAGGAAAATTGAGTCACAATAACTTAACAGCACCATAGGCTCAGTAGGCATTCATCGATTGATTGATTGATTGAAACTTGTATTAGTAGATTGCACAGTACAGTACATATTCCGTACAATTGACCACTAAATGGTAACACCCCAATATGTTTTTCAACGTAAATCAATTACTTAATAAATGACCAAGTCGAGGTGATCTACTTCATATATACATACACACACATATCATATATATATATATATATATATATATATATATATATATATATATATATATATATATATATATATATATATACACAGTATATAATTTATAGTTATTTATTTTGCCGTTTTTGTTGACATTTTAAAGGTGTTTTAATGAATATACATGCATGTTTAACACATAGATTCCTATCTTTCATGAAGACAAGAATATAAGTTGGTGTATTACCTGATTCTGATGACTTGCATTGATTGGAATCAGACAGTATAGTGCTGATAATGTCCACATTTTCAAATGGAGGGAAAAAAAAGTTCCTCTTTTCTGTGTAATACCACATGAAAGTTGTTGGTTTTGGGCATCTTATTTGTCCAGCTTCCATATTCGTTTTAATACACTTTACAAAAAATACATTGGCGGCAAACTCCGTAGCTTCTTAGCTTGTTTGCGCTGGCTTTCAGAGACTCTTATTTTGTTAGCGCAGGCGCGATGGAGCGCCGCTTTTATTGTGAAGACAGGAACTGTGCAATCAGTCTTTAGGCTTTTGACGGGAAATACGGTTGAAATAAAAAGTGTCTTTTTTCCTTTACACTTTTGATTGATTGATTGAAACTTTTATTAGTAGATTACACAGTACAGTACATATTCCGTACAATTGACCACTAAATGGTAACACCCCAATAAGTTTTTCAACATGTTGGGTTCTACGTGTGACGGTCACGTGACCACCTGGCTCTGTTTGATTGGTCCAACGTCACCAGTGACTGCATTTGATTGGTGAAACGCGGGCATGCGTAGATCCTACTTTGAATGCGTGTCTGACAAAATCAAAACAAACAAAGCGTGCATTAACAGATCGATAAAAAAAAAAGTAGCGAGTAACGAGCTGATTGTAGATAAATGGAGCGGAGTAAAAGTAGCGTTTGTTCTTTATAAATATACTCAAGTAAAAGTAAAAGTATGTTGCATAAAAACTACTCTTAGAAGTACAATTTATCCCAAAAGTTACTCAAGTAAATGTAACGGCGTAAATGTAGCGCGTTACTACCTACCTCTGGTGCCGGCTTGTCCAGGGTGTACGCCACCTGAATGCAGCTGAGATAGGCTCCAGCGACCCCAAAAGGGACAAGCGGTAGAAAATGGATGGGTGGAAACAAAGTGTTGGTGTTCTAACTGGGTGTGACGTTAGAGTGGCCAAAAACATGAGTTATACTTGTTAAATTAAACCTCTGCCTTGTTTTTAATGAATACTTAGAAGTACAACACTACTACATTTTAAGTGTTTTCTGAGGGGGTAGATGGTGAAAAAAGTTTGAGAACCACCTATAGATTGCCACATGTTAGGATATAGGGACGGCGTGGCGCAGTGGGAGAGTGGCCGTGCGCAACCCGAGGGTCCCTGGTTCAAATCCCACCTAGTACCAACCTCGTTGTGTCCTGAGCAAGACACTTCACCCTTGCTCCTGATGGGTGCTGGTTGGCGCCTTGCATGGCAGCTCCCTCCATCAGTGTGTGAATGTGTATGTGAATGGGTAAATGTGGAAGTAGTGTCAAAGCGCTTTGAGTACCTTGAAGGTAGAAAAGCGCTATACAAGTACAACCCATTTATTTATACACACACACACACACACACTCACACACACACTCACAAAGAGAAAGAGAGAGAGAAGAAGAGAGACACCTGCTGGAAGGAAGAAGTCATCCTTATTTCCCTCTGCCTACTTCCATCCTTTTTGTTGAGGAAATGGAAAAGATCTCTGATTACAAAAACATGAAAGAAGGGGATCAAACGCAACCCCCGTGACCTTGTGGCGGGCACAGCGAGAGGCGGCAAGTTAATCTCCTCCCCCCCAGGTGCGGTGTAAGGGCTGGCACCGCCTACGTAAAGTCCCTTCGAGTGGACGACGACAAGGCTGCTGCAGGTGGCCGACAATAACCACACACAATGGACGCTAATCCGGAAATATTGATGTCTGGAACAGGGTCTGTGTGTGTGTGTGTGTGTGTGTGTGTGTGTGTGTGTGTGTGTGTGTGTGTGTGTGTGTGTGTGTGTGTGTGTGTGTGTGAGCGAGAGCGACCCCTCAAGGACACACGACACCCTTTTTGTGGGTATTCATTGACTATTGTAGATGGATAAAATGTCAGCGCAATGAAAATGAGGCCACATCAAAGCCTTTAATTGCTTTGCACGGTCTTCTATGTCCTATGATGTTGAATATTAATAGGGGACAGAGTGACATTTATTTATTATTTTGATTATTATGTGGTTTGTGTGCAGGACCGAGTCTGTAGCGGAGAAAATGCTGACCAACTGGTTCACCTTTCTGCTGTACAAGTTCCTCAAGGTAATATTTGAGATTTGTAGCCGTTGTTAAAGGCACTTAAAGCAGGTAGTACGGTGGTCACATGGTAAGTAGACTCTTAATTTAGTCTGAAATGACAACGCGACACAAAATATGATCAATAATGTCCTGTTGAATCCAACGTTTATCATAACGTTATTATTTGACTTTTAATGGATATCGTTTGATGTTGCTATTGTTTTCCCATTTAAAGGGGAACATTATCACAATTTCAGAAGGGTTAAAATGAATAAAAATCAGTTCCCAGTGGCTTATTTTATTTTTCGAAGTTTTTTTCAAAATTTTACCCATCATGGAATATCCCGAAAAAAAGCTTTAAAGTGCCTGATTTTCCCTATCTGTAAATCCACTTTCCATTTTCCTGTGACGTCACATAGTGACGCCAATACAAACAAACATGGCGGACAGCACAGCAAGATATAGCGACATTAGCTCGGATTCTGACTTGGATTTTGGCGGCTTAAGCGATTCAACAGATTACGCATGTATTGAAACGGATGGTTGGAGTGTGGAGGCAGATAGCGAAAACGAAATTGAAGAAGAAACTGAAGCTATTGAGCGAATAGCTATTGAAGCTATTCGGCGATCGCCCTCTAATCTTTTGACCACTGGAGCAACTTAAATCCATCGATTGGTAAGTGTTAGTTTGGCATTAAAAGTGGGTGGAGGGAAAGGCTGGATGCAAATATAGCTACAAATGTACATACAGCTAGCCTAAATAGCATTTTAGCATCGATTAGCTGGCACTCATGCCGCGACCAAATATGTCTTATTAGCGCATACTGTAAGTCAATAACATCAACAAACTTCACCTTTGTGATTTCGTTGACTTTATCGTTGGAAATGCATCTGCTTTTCACCTCCACAACAATGCTTTGCCCTGCTTTTGCCTGCAGGCGGAACACGAATCAACAAATGAAGGGTTTGTACACAGAGACAGGCAGGCAGATACATTGCTCAAAATAAAAGTTGGTAAATCCAAAAGTTCACAAATAGAGGGGTTCGTAAATCGAGGTTCCACTGTAAGTCTCTAGAGATGATTTTGAGAAAACATAAACCAGGGGTCCCCAAACTACGGCGTTCGTGATCTGGCCCGCGGGAAGTCCCAAGTTAATTTTTGTTTTATTCATTTTTTTAATCTGTCCTTTCTAATCCATTTTCTACCGCTTGTTGCTTGTTACTCTCAGAGTCTCCTAGCCGCTCAGGCAAATCAAATTGTCTAAAAATGCATTTTCCAATCGATGACGTGATATCATATATCCATCCATCCATCCGTTTTCTACCGCTTATCCCTTTTGGGGTCGCGGGGGCCACTGGTGCCTATCTAAGCTACAATCGGGCGGAAGGCGGCGTACACGCTGGACAAGTCGCCACCTCATCGCAGGATATCATATATGTATATATATATATATATATATATATATATATATATATATATATATCCATCCATCAATCCATCCATTTTCTACCGCTTATTACCTTTTGGGGCCGCGGGGGGCGCTGGCGCCTATCTCAGCTACAATCGGGCGGAAGGCGGGGTACACCCTGGACAAGTCGCTACCTCATTGCAGGGCCAATATATATATATATATATATATATATATATATATATATATATATATATATATATATATATATATATTTATATATATATATATATATATATATATATATATATATATATATACATATACATATATATATATATATATATATATATATATACATATATATATATATACATATATATATATGTGTGTATATATATGTATATATATATATGTGTATATATGTGTATATATATGTATATATATATGTATACATATATGTATATATATGTGCGTATATATAAGTATATATATATATGTATGTATATATGTATATATGTAGATATATATATATATATGTATGTATATATATATGTATATATATATATGTATATATATATATATGTATGTATATATATATATATATATATATATGTATGTATATATATATATATATGTATATGTGTATATATATATATATATATATATATATATATATATATATATATATATATTTATATATATATATATATATATATATATATATATATATATATAAGCAGCCCGGATATAAGCAGCCCGGCCCCCGGCCAAATTATTTTAACCCAATGCGGCCCCGGGTCAAAAAGTTAGGGGACACCTGACATAAAATTAACCCAATGCGGCCCCCAGGTCAAAAAGTTTGGTGACCCCTGATATAAACTGTCTAAACGTGTTGTCTTGTTCAGGAGTGTGCGGGGGAGCCGCTCTTCTCGCTCTTCTGTGCCATCAAGCAGCAGATGGAGAAAGGGCCTATCGACTCCATCACAGGAGAAGCACGTTATTCTCTCAGCGAGGACAAACTCATCAGACAACAGATCGACTACAAGACGCTGGTGAGTAGGGAGAGTTTCATTCAGTGACACTGGCCGGTCACAAGAGTGGCGATGTCACTGTTTACGAGCTGTCAAATAAGCATGAGGTGTTTTTAACCTAAAGGCCTACTGAAATGAGATTAGGGGCGGTATGGCGTAGTGGGTAGAACGGCCCTGCCAGAAACCTGAGGGTTGCAGGTTCGCTTCCCACCTATTAACATCCAAAATTGTTGCCGTTGTGTCCTTGGGCAGGACACTTCACCCTTGCCCCCGGTGCCGCTCACACCGGTGAATGAATGATGAATGAATGATTGGTGGTGGTCGGAGGGGCCGTAGGCGCAAACTGGCGGCCACGCTTCCGTCAGTCTACCCCACGGCAGCTGTGGCTACAGATGTAGCTTACCACCACCAGGTGTGAATGAATGATGGGTTCCCACTTCTCTGTGAGTGCTTTGAGTATCTAACAATAGGAAAGCGCGATATAAATCTAATCCATTATTATTATTATTTTTAGATGTTCTTATTTAGCAGGTCCACTCTATGTGTCATACTTGATCATTTCGCGATATTGCCATATTTTTGCTGAAATTATTTAGTAGAGAACATCGACAATAAAGCTCGCAACTTTTGGCTGATAGAAAAGCCCTGCCTTTACCGGAAGTCACAGACGATGACGTCACCCGTCGATGGCTCCTCACATCCTCACATTGTTTTTAATGGGAGCCTCCAACAAAAAGAGCTATTTGGACCAAGAAAACGACAATTTCCCCATTAATTTGAGCGAGGATGAAAGATTTGTGTTTGAGGATATTGATAGCGACGGACTAGAAAAAAAAAAAAAAAATCAAGCTAAAAAAAAAATAAAACGCAATTGCATTGGGACGGATCCAGATGTTTTTAGACACATTTACTAGGATAATTCTGGGAAATCCCTTATCTTTCTATTGTGTTGCTAGTGTTTTAGTTAGTTTAATAGTACCTGATAGTCGGAAGGGTGTGTCCACGGGTGTTTTGACGCCAGTGTCTGATGGAAGTCGATGGCAGCTGTATGGACGGCACAAGCTCAGCTGATCTCCGGTGAGTGGCATATTTTTACCACAATTTTCTCACCGAAAACTGCTGGTTGACATTTGGTCGGGATCCATGTTCGCTTGACCGCTCTGATCGACAGGAAAGCTTCACCTCCGGGAATTTTAAACAAGGAATCACCGTGTGTTTGTGTGGCTAAAGGCTCAAGCTTCCCAACTCCATCTTTCTACTTTGACTTCTCCATTATTAATTGAACAAATTGCAAAAGATTCAGCAACACAGATGTCCAAAATACTGTTTAATTATGCGGTTAAAGCAGACTACTTTTAGCTGTGTGTGTGTGCGCAGCGCTAATATTTCCTTACAGTCCATGACATCACGCGTGCACATCATCATTCCGCTACGTTTTCAACAAGAAGTTTAAAATTGCAATTTAGTAAACTAAAAAGGCCGTATTGGCATGTGTTGCAATGTTAATATTTCATCATTGATATATAAACTATCAGACTGTGTGGTCGGTAGTAGTGGGTTTCAGTAGGCCTTTAACTTGTTTTTTTTTTTGCTCAACCATAAAAGTTATGGTTGTTTGTTAGGGAGCAAGATCACATTATCACCGATTAAAATATTTATACGCACATTCTAAGAGTTGGTGGTGCACAGTTAAAAGAAAAAAAAGTTTTTGGGCCAGCAAGTGCATACATTTGCTGAATGAAAGTTGCCTATTCAGCAAGATTTGGCGCAAATAATGGATTATTGTGTGTGGTTAGTATCGAGGGTAAAGGCTGCAGTGACACAGCAGGTCCAAAGGGTGGAGCTGTGGTTTGTGAAACAACGCACATTGCTGCCACCTACAGGAATAGAGTAGAAGACAATTTTTGTACTTTTCTTGCATACACAATCAAGGAGGTTTAAAGCGCTGTGCGATTTGGCCCCCCAGGTGGTAAACTGCATCCACCCTGAGAACGAGAAGAGCCCAGAGATCCAAGTGAAGGTGCTCAACTGTGACACCATCAGTCAGGTGAAGGAGAAGATCCTGGACGCCATTTACAAGAATGTGCCGCATTCGCATCGTCTCAAGGCCTCAGACATGGACCTGGGTATGTCACTACTACTACAAGTGCTAGTAGTACTACAACTACTACACTACGTCTACACATATAGGACTATGTTTGTTTTTTGGGACCGTATTAACTCGACTTACGAGTGTTTTGAGGCAAGAGCTGTCTCTCAGCTAATTGTTATGCTCCAAGCAAAAATTGGTGTTACGAGCCTTCCCACCACTAGTTGGCAGAGTCAATGTCACAGTGAACCCTGTAATATTTGAACAAGACATCCAGTTTTACAAGCTACCATTAGCTTATTGCTAGAGAAGGACATACAGTGGGGCAAAAAAGTATTTAGTCAGCCACCGATTGTGCAAGTTCTCTCACTTAAAATGATGACAGAGGTCTGTAATTTTCTTCATAGGTACACTTCAACTGTGAGAGACAGAATGTGAAAAAAAAATCCAGGAATTCACATTGTAGGAATTTTAAAGGATTTATTTGTAAATTATGGTGGAAAATAAGTATTTGGTCAACCATTCAAAGCTCTCACTGATGGAAGGAGGTTTTGGCTCAAAATCTCACGATACATGGCCCCATTCATTCTTTCCTTAACACGGATCAATCGTCCTGTCCCCTTAGCAGAAAAACAGCCCCAAAGCATGATGTTTCCACCCCCATGCTTCACAGTAGGTATGGTGTTCTTGGGATCCAACTCAGTATTCTTCTTCCTCCAAACACGACGGGTTGAGTTTATACCAAAATGGATACATGGATGATACAGCAGAGGATTGGGAGAATGTCATGTGGTCAGATGAAACCAAAATAGAACTTTTTGGTATAAACTCAACTCGTCGTGTTTGGAGGAAGAAGAATACTGAGTTGCATCCCGAGAACACCATACCTACTGTGAAGCATGAGGGTGGAAACATCATGCTTTGGGGCTGTTTTTGGATGGCAGTATTGTCCTGTTTAAGAGTGTCAAATACTGCTTGCGGCAGACAAACTGCCTTACGGTAGAGTGGTACACGTAAACGTGACTGCTGTTGTTGTGTGTTGTTACTGCGCTGGGAGGACGTTAATGAAACTGCCTAACAATAAACCCACTTAAGAAACCAAGAACTCGCCCTCGATCATTCTACAGTTATAACGTCATTGGGCAGACACGCTCTCAGACACGTCACTCAGGTCTTCATGGAGCTGGAGGCCACGCCCCCTCCAGCGCCGCCTGAATTTCGGGAGATATTCGTCCCGGGTGGTTTTCGGGAGAGGCGCTGAATTTCGGAAAATCCGGCAGGGTTGGCAAGTACCGGTATGCCTCTATCATAGATCCCTGATTACATTTGTATATGAGCAAAAAATCAATCCTTGATGGGACCCAGCATAGCTCAATGGTCAACACTGTGGGCTCCTGATACAGGGGTACTGATTTCAAACCCCATACAAAAATTAAGTAAATGCTCAAAATAATAATTATCAAAAATAAATAGTAAATGTGAGTGTGAATGTTGTCCGTCTATCTGTGATAAGGGGGCGACTAGTCCAGGGTGTACCCCGCCTTCCGCCTGATTGTAGCTGAGATAGGCGCCAGCGCCCCCCGCGACCCCACAAGGGAATACGCGGTAGAAAATGGATGGATGGACACTTCGAGGGTTACCTGTGAGAGAGAGAGAGAGAGAGAGAGAGAGAGAGAGAGAGAGAGAGAGAGAGAGTGCGTGTGTGGGTGTGAATGAGCATTAGAGTGTAATTCCTGAGGTGGGTGGGAATATTAGTAGAAACTAAATAATAAAGAGCGTTGACCAATGAGCTCTCCTGGGTATGATTAAAATAAGATAGTTTAATTGATGTCTCCAGCCACAGTTTTGCAAGTTAAATATTGACCTGACCAGAATTCGAATCCAGCACCCTTCATTCCAAGTCAATGGTCTTAACCACTGGGCTATCCTGGGTCTTGTGATGAGAAGTTTTTTTTTCCATACACACATCTAATCAAGGACTCCTGGCTCAGTAAAGTATGATGGAAGCGAAGAAAATACTGACAACCATAGTTTGGTTCGAACCCAGCACCCTTCGTTCCGAGTCAACAGTCTTAACCACTGGGCTATCCTAGGTCTTGTGAAGAGTAGATTTTGTTCGATACACAAATGTAATCGAGGATTCCTGGCTCAGTAATGTATGGTGGAGGTGGAAGAAAATACTGACCACCAGAGTGGGGTTTGAACCCAGCACCCTTCATTCCGAGTCAACAGTCTTTACCACTGGGCTATCCTAGGTCTTGTGAAGAGTAGATTTTGTTCGATACACAAATGTAATCGAGGATTCCTGGCTCAGTAAAGTATGATGGAGGTGGATGAAAATACTGACCACCAGAGTGGGGTTTGAACCAAGTACCTTTCATTCCACGTCAACTGTCTTAACCGCTGAACTATCCTGAGTCTTGGCAAGTCAAGATTTTGTTCCATGAACAAATGTCATCGAGAATACCTGGCTCAGTAAAGAAGGATGGAGGTGAAACTAACTTCTGCCAACTACAGTGGGATTCAAACACAGCACCCTACATTCCTAGTCAACAGTGCTAACCACTTAGCTATCCTGGGCTTTGTGAAGAAGGATTTTTTTTCATACACAAATATAATTTAGGACATCGTGCTCGGTAAAGTATGATGGAGGTGGAACCAAATACTGTCAATCAGAGTGGGATTCAAACCCAGCACCTGCCATTCCAAGTCAACAGTCTTAACCACTGGGGTATTTTGGGTCTAGTAGAGGAAGAGTCAGAGAGTGTAGTTCCTGAGCTGGGTGGTAATAGTAGTAGAAAGGTGTGTGGAGTTTGCATGTTTTCCCTGCAACTTACCAAAGCTCCAGAGTTTTGTTTAACCCCGCCAGCTCTTTGTTAAAATGCTAACATTAGCTTTGCTAGCATACTAACTTTTTTTTAGCTAGTTTTGCAACCGTGTACCCCAGAGTCATATAACTTGGTATGTGACACTTGTCAATTGGTAGAATGCAAATGTTAGCATGCTAGCAAGCTAACATTGGTATGTTAACTTTTTCAGCTGATTTTAATACTTTTTTCTCTACTTCCGCAGCCATACACCTTAGAGTCATACAACTTGGTATGTGAAACATGCTAACTGTTAGCATACTGACGTTAGCACACATGCTACATGTTAGTATTTTAATGTTAGGATGCTAATGTCTTAGGCTAGCTCTGTAGCTCATTTTGTACGGTTGTACATAAAACTCAGAGATTTGGTCTCTAGGCACTTGTGATGGGTCCGGCAACACCGATACATCGGCGCATGCGTCGAGGTCATAGAGCGAAACCCTGTGTCGGTGCGCGTACCGCTTTTAGAAAGTCACGTGACCGATCATGAGCTGTTTTGGTCACGTGACCGATACGCGAACTGTGTGGCACTGGCACCTGCGCGCCAACCTGTGTTTATAAGGAAGTGCATTTGGTCTCTAGGCACTTGTGATGGGTCCGGCAACACCGATACATCGGCGCATGCGTCGAGCTCATAGAGCGAAACCCTGTGTTGGTGCGCGTACCGCTTTTAGAAAGTCACGTGACCAATCATGAGCTGTTTTGGTCACGTGACCGATACGCGAACTGTGTGGCACTGGCACCTGCGCGCCAACCTGTGTTTATAAGGAAGTGCATTTGTCAACGAGATGCTGTTGCCGACAGAATCGCCGCACTTCTCTCGTTGTTTGTCATTTATCGTCGTCGGAGATCATGGAGCAGCCTCAGGCAAAAAAAAATATTTCTGCCGTGTGGGAATATTTTGATCTTGTATCGGGAAAAAAAAGTATTTGTGTTCATTTCCTTGTCGTTTCATCCTGTTCTCTCAAAGTTTCTACTCGACCTGTTATTAGGGCTGTAACGGTATTTGTAGTGAACCGCATTGTCCCACCCACACAACCATCGGGTTACATTAAAAACCCGTAATAGCTAACCCCGCCGTTAGCTCAGTTGGTAGAGTGGAGGACTGTACTAGCTCATGCTGAGTTCCGTAGGGCAGTGGTCCCCAACCTTTTTGTATCCGCTGACCGGTCAACGCTTAATAATTTGTCCCGCGGCCCGGGGGGGGGTCCTTTTTTTTTTCTTTTCTCTTTTTTTTTTTTCTTCTTTGTCATAAAAAAGGGACGTTTTTGTCATGAAAAAGGGAGGTTTTTGTGTTTTTTGCACTAATTGTAAGTGTATATTGTGTGTTTTTTATGTTGATTTAATTTAAAAAATAATAATAATAAAATTATTATTGTTTTTTTTTAATAAAAAATTATTCTGCGGCCCGGTACCAATCGGGCCACGGCCCGGTGGTTGGGGACCACTGCCGTAGGGTACTGGTTTAAATCCCGCTCGACGTATCAATGATCAATGTTTTTGCCATGAATTGATTAACGTGGACCCCGACTTAAACAAGTTGAAAAACTTTTTCGGGTGTTACCATTTAGTGGTCAATTGTACGGAATATGTACTGAACTGTGCAATCTACTAATAAACGTTTCAATCAATCAATCAATCAACAGTGCGTATTCAGAGCGCATGTAAAAAAATATATAAAATTTTTTTTAAAAATCCCAGTCCATAAGTATCCTCATTCACAACACGTTCTCTTAGATTTCCATGTTATGATACATGTTCACATTATTTATTGACTGTATCTAAAACAGATCCATCCATCCATTTTCTACCGCTTATTCCCTTTTGGGGTCACGGGGGGCGCTGGCGCCTATCTCAGCTACAATCGGGCGGAAGGCGGGGTACACCCTGGACAAGACGCCACATCATCGCAGGGCCAACACAGATAGATAGCAAAACAGATCAAAAAATATTTTTGTTTAAAGGAAAATATTAAATAATCCTGAATGAAATACAATGACTTGGTTTATATTATTGTATATACTAGGTCAGTGGTTCTCAAATGGGGGTACGCATACCTCTGGGGGTACTTGAAGGTATGCCAAGGGGTACGTGAGATTTTTCAAAAATATTCTAAAAATAGCAACAATTCAAAAATCCTTTATAAATATATTTATTGAATAATACTTCAACAAAATATGAATGTAAGTTCATAAACTGTGAAAAGAAATGCAACAATGCAATATTCAGTGTTGACAGCTAGATTTTTTGTGGACATGTTCCATAAATATTGATGTTAAAGATTTCTTTTTTTGTGAAGAAATGTTTAGAATTAAGTTCATGAATCGAGATGTATCTCTATTACAATCCCCAAAGAGGGCACTTTAATCATGTGTAGAAATCTTTATTTATGATTGAATCACTTGTTTATTTTTCAACAAGTTTTTAGCTATTTTTTATATCTTTTTTTCCAAATAGTTCAAGAAAGACGACTACAAATGAGCAATATTTTGCACCGTTATACAATTTAATAAATCAGAAACTGATGACATAGTGCTGTATTTTACTACTTTATCTGGTTTTTTTTTCAACCAAAAATGCTTTGCTCTGATTAGGGGGTATTTGAATTAAAAAAAAGTTCACAGGGGGTACATCACTGAAAAAAGGTTGAGAACCACTGTACTAGGTCATAAAATCAGTGTCAGTTGTGTCGGTCCATAGGTTGCCTGTAGGGATTTTTAATGTCCAGCAGATGTCAGTATTTAGTGACACAGTATTGACACAGTATCAATACAGTTTTGCAATGTGTCGAAACGCTACATGACGCCTCATCCACCCATCACTACTAGGCACCATCTTAAAAGTGCGCCGGCTTCCAGCGACCCCCGGCCAGAGGTCCAGGGCACAGATAGCAGGCCCATCAAAATTTCTCCGGGAATTTTCTAGGTTATATTAATAAATGTCATGTACGGTGCTGGGCTTCACGGTGGCAGAGGGGTTAGTGCGTCTGCCTCACAATACGAAGGTCCTGCAGTCCTGGGTTCAAATCCAGGCTCGGGATCTTTCTGTGTGGAGTTTGCATGTTCTCCCCGTGAATGCGTGGGTTCCCTCCGGGTACTCCGGCTTCCTCCCACTTCCAAAGACATGCACCTGGGGATAGGTTGATTGGCAACACTAAATTGGCCCTAGTGTGTGAATGTGAGTGTGAATGTTGTCTGTCTATCTGTGTTGGCCCTGCGATGAGGTGGCGACTTGTCCGGGGTGTACCCCGCCTTCCGCCCGATTGTAGCTGAGATAGGCGCCAGCGCCCCCCGCGACCCCAAAAAGGGAATAAGCGGTAGAAAATGGATGGATGGATGGATGTACGGTGCTTAACTCGTGTAATATTTGTATTTATTTGTATACTCTTTTAATGTACATATTGTCACAGAAACAAATAATTCAAAAATAAAATCAAAATAATAAAAAAAAAAAAGTATTTTTTTTTAACAAAAATTTAAATAGTGTTTAATTTTCTAAACTATAACTATTATTTATTCGTCCGATAACCAAATTAAACAACTATTTTTCCACACATAATAAAGAAAAAGCTAATAAATGATTATTCTCAAGAATGAAACTCTTAATTTGACATCCTAATCAAGGATCAGTTTTTTTCCCCAAGATGGCGCTGCTGTAGTGGCTGCTGTTGGCAGGAGCTCTGTGCTCTTGTGTCATCCTTTTGTGTTTCCCTCTTGTTTTCATGTGTTATTATATTTTCTTGCCTTTTGGTCCGGGACCCTTTGGGACTGTGTGACAAGGGGTGGCCCTTTCGTGACCTCTGTGGTGCTTTTTTTGTGGACATCTGGATCTGCCTCCCGGGAGCCTTTTGGCCATGGAGACCAGCTGCTGGGTGTCTGCCACACCGGAGTCGGTTTGGATGTACTGGAGGTGATGCGGATGAGGGGACAGGGCTGCGGAGCTAGCACTGAGCGCTGGGACGTAAAGGCTTTGCGGTGTCTTGACTGGGTGAGCAGGTGTCGGACACCTCAGTCTCCTTGGACGTATCCTCGCTCATCCATGCGGACTGGACACTGGCCGAGAGTGGAGTCGGCTGTCTTGGTTGCTTTGTTGGGTCTGCTCCTGTCTCTGGCCATGCTCCCTCCACCCCAGCGGACGATAGCGTGGAACACCGCAGAGGCCACCAGAGTGGATATGTTTCTTTTACTTTTTATTCATAGCTGTATGTAGAAGTGTCTGCTTGTATCTGCTGCTTTAATGTCTTTAATGTCCTCTGTGTTCTTTGATGTTTGATGTTTCCCTCTTACACACATGTAAGAGGGGTGTGTTCTATGGCTATGAGTTGTTGTTTTTTTGTTTTTTTTGTTTTCTTCCTTGGCCTCAGTCTGCACCCCCTCTCCAGGGCCCAGGCTAAGACCGATTTTTATTTTTTTATTTTATTTTAATCTTCTATTTTTCCTCCCTTTCCCCCCACCTTGTTTCCCTGTATATCCTCTTTTTTTGTAAGGGGCGCTGGAAGCCGGCAGACCCGTCAGCGATCCTGTTCTGTCTCCCTGTAATGTTTGTCTAATCTTGAATGGGATTGTGCTGAAAATTTTAATTTTCCTGACGGAATAAATAAAGTACTATCTAATCTAATCTAAAGAAATAACAATAACTAACATATTCCATGATTACAAATTAAAAGCTTCCCATTGCAGAAATATGAATAATAATACATTGTTGAAGCACTGCATTTTTTATTTGTAGCATAGCAGTTGTTAGCTCGTACTCATTTTTTCTTGTTGATTCAATCCTCAAAACAACATGGTTTGGTCTTTTTTGCGTAACTTGTGACCTCGCCGCGATGTGTGTTTGCGCGCAGAGTGGCGTCAGGGACGAGGACAGCGTGTCATCTTGCAGGATGAGGACGTCACCACCAAGATCGAAGGCGACTGGAAGAGGCTGAACATGCTCGCCCACTATCAGGTAATGAACGTAATAATAAGTATCATCATAATTATCATAGGGGGCATGTTTAGAGTTTTCGAGACATAAGAAAACAAAGGTTTTCTTATGTCTGCGCAAATATATGTTAATAGATGTTGGGGCGGCATAGCTCGGTTGGTAGAGTGGCCGTGCCAGCAACTTGAGGGTTCCAGGTTCGATTCCCGCTTCCACCATCCTAGTCACTGCCGTTGTGTCCTTGGGCAAGACACTTTACCCACCTGCTCCCAGTGCCACCCACACTGGTTTAATATGTAAAGCGCTTTGAGTCACTAGACAAAAGCGCTATATAAATATAATTCACTTCACTTCAATAATGTGCTTTGCCTTCACTCCAATAAGCCCCGCCCGCTCCTTGCAGCGTGAATACACACAATATCCATCCATCCATCCATCCTCTTCCGCTTATCCGAGGTCGGGTCGCGGGGGCAACAGCCTAAGCAGGGAAGCCCAGACTTCCCTATCTCCAGCCACTTCGTCTAGCTCTTCCCGGGGGATCCCGAGGCGTTCCCAGGCCAGCCGGGAGACATAGTCTTCCCAATACACACAATAGTGTGTGTTAATTGATGATATTATCAATCAATCAATCAATGTTCATTTATATAGCCCTAATTCACTAGTGTCTCAAAGGGCTGCACAAACCACAACACAAACCACTACGACATCCTCGGTAGGCCCACATAAGGGAGAGGAAAATATTGCTGTACTTGATACTTTTCTGTTAATAACTCCTCACTTTCTGCTATAAATTGGTTCCATTTTGACTTCTTGAAGTTTACTTTCCGATACTGGTTGGTGGCCGAGCCATTGGAACATCCCTAGTGCTGACCTTATAACATCTTAAAATTCCTACTTAAACCAGGGGTTCTTAACTTTTTGGACCTCGGATCCAAGGACTACTCATATATTATCACTAAATTACATTAGTAATTCGAGTCTTATGAGTCTTTTTAAGCATTATATCTAACCTAATAGTAACAACCTTGTCAAATGATATAAAAGCATGGGTTCATGACAACAATTCTTGTCTATTTAACACTTAAACCTTAGGCTTAGAACAATTATTGATTGAAAATTAGAACAATCAGTGCTAATCAGATATATTGCATAGGTAGGGACTCAAAATACATTTACATACAATTATATTGTGCTAAAGCAAATCAACTAAATTATTATCTTTCGTAACCAAACTATCAATAAAATAAAGTGCAAATGAATATACTGCCTCACCACTTTGTCATAACTTCCACGCTTAAGAAACTTCGCTATGACTATAGCTCTAGACTTTTGTTTGTTTGAGATTGGCATTACTGCCACGAGTGGTGGAAAAGTGTATTACAGTTGAGTCCCCCTGCGGCCCATACGGACCACAGCTGAGAAACATAATTTTTGGCGGCACTCGAGGGGTGCTTGTGGCCCAAGCACCAAACCTTGTCAAATGATATAAAAGCATGTGTTCATGACAACAATTCTTGTCTATTTAACACTTAAACCTTATGCTTAGAACAATTATTGATTGAAAATTAGAACAATCAGTGCTAATCAGATATATTGCATAGGTAGGGACTCAAAATACATTTACATACAATTATATTGTGCTAAAACAAATCAACTAAATTATTATATGGATGAAGTACTGGCTGTCCAGAGTCGAGACCCAGGATGAACCGCTCGTTGGGACCCAGGATGGACCGCTCGCCTGTATCGGTTGGGGACATCTCTACGCTGCTGATCCGCTTGAGATGGTTTCCTGTGGACGGGACTCTTGCTGCTGTCTTGGAGCCACTATGGATTGAACTTTCACAGTATCATGTTAGACCCGCTCAACATCCATTGCTTTCGGTCCCCTAGAGGGGGGGGTTGCCCACATCTGAGGTCCTCTCCAAGGTTTCTCATAGTCAGCATTGTCACTGGCGTCCCACTGGATGTGAATTCTCCCTGCCCACTGGGTGTGAGTTTTCCTTGCCCTTTTGTGGGTTCTTCCGAGGATGTTGTAGTCGTAATGATTTGTGCAGTCCTTTGAGACATTTGTGATTTGGGGCTATATAAATAAACATTGATTGATTGATTGATTGATTATCTTTCGTAACCAAACTGTCAATAAAATAAAGTGCAAATGAATATACTGCCTCACGTGTGTGTGTGTGTGTGCGTGCGTGCGTGCGTGTGTGTGTGTGTAGGTGCCCGACAACGCAGTGATGGCCCTGGTCCCCAAGCAAGTAACGGCCTACAACTCGGTCAACAACTCCACCGTGTCCCGGACGTCCGCCAGCAAATACGGTAAGTGCGAGCCAACAGAGGGCGCTACGGTTAACATCGCATTGATTGGTGGTTGGTCCACAGAGAACATGATCAAGTACACGGGCAGCCCAGACAGCCTTCGCTCGCGGACGCCCATGATCACGCCCGACTTGGAGAGCGGCGTGAAGGTGTGGCACCTGGTCAAGAACCACGAGCACGGCGACCAGAAGGAGGGCGACCGCGGCAGCAAGATGGTGTCCGAAATCTACCTGACCAGACTCCTGGCCACCAAGGTGAGATTTGAGGAACTGGAGTGGGAAACGCCAGTCAAAGATCATCTATATGACAGGAGTGTTGTGCCCAGGGAACGCTGCAGAAGTTTGTGGACGACCTTTTCGAGACCATCTTCAGCACGGCGCACAGGGGCAGCGCCCTGCCGCTCGCCATCAAGTACATGTTCGACTTCCTGGACGAGCAGGCCGACAAACACAGCATTCATGACCCGCACGTGCGACACACGTGGAAGAGCAACTGGTGAGCTCACCTCCGGTCACCAAAGTACTACACTACACGACACTCTGCAGTACTACACTATAAAGTACGACACTATACTACGCTATGCAGTACTTTACTCTAGAGCAGGGGTCACCAACGCGGTGCCCGTAAGGACCAGATGAGTAGCCCGCTGGCCTGTTCTAAAAATAGCTCAAATAGCAACATTTACCAGTGAGCTGCCTCTATTTTTTAAATAAATGATAAATGGGTTGTACTTGTATAGCGCTTTTCTACCTTCAAGGTACTCAAAGCGCTTTGACATTACTTCCACATTCACCCATTCACACACACATTCACACACTGATGGAGGGAGCTGCCATGCAAGGCGCCAACCAGCACCCATCAGGAGCAAGGGTGAAGTGTCTTGCTCAGGACACAACGGACGTGACGAGGTTGGTTCCAGGTGGGATCTGAACCAGTGACCCCCGGGTTGCGCACGGCCACTCTCCCACTGCGCCACGCCGTCCCTAAATGTTTTAAATGTTATTTATTTACTAGCAAGCTGGTCTCGCGGTCCTGGGTCATAATTTTTCCCAAAGCAATTGTTGTTGGCTCTTACAAAGTCTGCCTGATTGACATTGTTGTTGATGGGGAAGGGATCTGTAGTTCCTAACGCTACTTCATTGATCATGTGACTGGCTTTCTCAAAATGGCTCGGGATACTATTTTAATTATATGTAATCATTTGCAAAGTTTTAAGGTCTTTTCTTGTCATAAATCAGACATAAAAGATAATAGCTTCAAAATTGAAGCAACTTGGTTATCCACTCTACTGGTACTTTAAACAAGGGGTTGTTCTCAAACTTTTTGACTTCGAAGCCCAACATTCACACGATAGAGGGGCTTGGGGCCCACTCATTTACTGTATTAACACAGAATTAGTCATCTTACTCTTAATTTTAATCATATTCAATAATTAAGTCCGGCCTACTTACAGTTTACAAACTTATTAATTGATAAGAAAGCATGTGTTAATCACGAAGATTATTTTCAAGGCTTAGGTCAGGCTGATTAGAAAATACATTTTAATCAAATATATTGCAAAAGGAAGGAAGGAAAAACAACATTACATACAATTACACAGAGTAATAATAATTTATGTTTAACTAAACTGTCAATAAAATGAAAGTACAGTTTCACCAATTTAGTCGTAAACTTTGCACTTAATAAACTTGTCTATGACTTTGGCTCCAAACTTTACCATAAATTGATTAACGTGGACCCAGACTTAAACAAGTTGAAAAACGTATTCGGGTGTTACCATTTAGTGGTCATTTGTACGGAATTTGGACTGAACTGTGCAATCTACTAATAAAAGTATCAATCAATAGCTCGGTTGGTAGAGTGGCTGTGCCAGCAACGTGAGAGTTGCAGGTTCGATTCCCGCTTGTGCCATCCTAGTTACTGCCGTTGTGTCCTTGGGCAAGACACTTTACCCACCTGCTCCCAGTGCCACCCACACTGGTTTAATTGTAACTTAGATATTGGGTTTCACTATGTAAAGCGCTTTGAGTCACTTGAGAAAAAGCGCTATATAAATATAATTCACTTCACATCAATCAAAAAATTCTCGTTTGTTTGATATTGTCATTACTGCCACAAGTGGCGGAAAAGTGTATTACAACTGAGAACCGCGGCGGCCCATAGATAGTACTTTGATTCCTTCATATGGACTACAGCTGAGAAACGGATATTTTTTGGCGGGCCTCAAGGTTCTTAGGTTAAGAAACACTGCTTTGAACTAAATGTTGTATCTAATTTACAATGACAATAAAATGAATCTATTGTTATTTGTATAAATTGTGTAAAGATGCCTTATAGCGTGCCATTCTAATTTTCCAGTAAATGACTAAATAGTATGTATTTATCAAATCAGTTGTACGAGCATTTCAATTTAAAATGTAATCTGTTTAAGAGTGACCATGGTTTATCATTAATATGGTTTATTGTTACATCTTTAAACTGGCGGTTAAAAAAAATCATTTTTAAGTCAGCATGAAAGCAGCAAATAACAGACATTTCCTGCACACTTGATGGCATTATTATGTGTGCATTATTATGTGTGTTTTTATGAAAGAAGTCAAAGAATAGGGCAGCTGGGCCGGCTTAACGTCAGCCTAAATTTCCCTTCAACTAATCCCTGTAGATTCTTGCATTCATTTCCAAGTCATAATGCAGACTTTGACTTCCCTTTTGTGCCAAATCCTCTTGTGCAGGATCTTAATAGCTTAGTGGGCGTGGAGATTTCAATAACTGCATTTCCAGCCTGCAGCAGTTTGTGCTGCGTCAGCAACAATCGTGAGGCCGCGGTGAAGCGTGTCGCATTATTCATGAGACAAATGATGACAAAGTTGTGGTCCATCTGCAGCCTACCTCTGCGTTTCTGGGTGAACGTGATCAAGAACCCTCAGTTCGTCTTCGACATCCACAAGAGCAGCATCACCGACGCCTGCCTGTCCGTGGTGGCTCAGACCTTCATGGACTCCTGCTCCACCTCGGAGCACCGCCTTGGGAAGGACTCGCCCTCCAACAAGCTGCTGTACGCCAAGGACATCCCCAGTTACAAGAGCTGGGTGGAGAGGTGAGCACAGTTTAAGGAAGAGTTATTCCTCCAGCCGCTCCACAGGGGGGCAGCGTCACTAGACAAGAGGAAAGAGAGACTTGTTTGTGTGCAGCAGAGCAAGTACCACTTGAAGCCATTTTTGTGACTTTAAGTCAATTTGATGACACATAAAAGGATTTGTTTAAAAGTGTGCTGGCATATTGCTGAGCCATCATTTTACGACCATTTGTTTTTAATCACAGTGGATTATTTTAATACAAAACATGTTTTTAATTGAACCAGCAGCTTTGGGCTATCACGGCGACACACTTTTTAGTTGTTGACTTTTTAAAAGAGGTTAGAAGTTGAACCCTTGCGTTAATATGTCAAAATTATCACAATTTTAATAACCTACGGCAAAAACACAAACAAGTATAATAATCCTTTATATGACAAAGCATTATTCCACTTTTAATGATCCACTTCAAAAACACATGTCAAAGATCTTCTATTTGACAAATTCATCCCGTTTTTAATGACAGACTGAAAAACCACGAGGCAGAGATCCTTTGAATGACGAAATAATCTCCTGTGTTTAATGACCTACTGCTAAAACACTAGTCAAAGATGCTTTGTATGGCAAAATCATGACCCGTGTTTAATTACTTACTCCAAAATACACATGTCAAAGATCCTCTATTTGACAAATTCCTCTCGTTTTTAATGATATACTGCAAAAACACACATCAACGATCCTTTATATGACAAAGCATTATTCCACTTTTAATGATCCACTTCAAAAACACATGTCAAAGATCTTCTATTTGACAAATTCATCCCGTTTTTAATGACAGACTGAAAAACCACGAGGCAGAGATCCTTTGAATGACAAAATAATCTCCTGTGTTGAATGACCTACTGCTAAAACACTAGTCAAAGATGCTTTGTATGGCAAAATCATGACCCGTTTTTAATTACTTACTCCAAAAACACAGGTCAAAGATCCTCTATTTGACAAATTCCTCTCGTTTTTAATGATATACTGCAAAAACACACATCAACGATCCTTTATATGACAAAGCATCCATCCATCCATCCATCCATCATCTTCCGCTTATCCGAGGTCGGGTCGCGGGGGCAGCAGCCTAAGCAGGGAAGCCCAGACTTCCCTCTCCCCAGCCACTTCGTCTAGCTCTTCCCGGGGGATCCTGAGGCGTTCCCAGGCCAGCCGGGAGACATAGTCTTCCCAACGTGTCCTGGGTCTTCCCCGTGGCCTCCTACCAGCTGGACGTGCCCTAAACACCTCCCTAGGGAGGCGTTCGGGTGGCATCCTGACCAGATGCCCGAACCACCTCATCTGGCTCCTCTCGATGTGGAGGAGCAGCGGCTTTACGTTGAGCTCCTCCCGGATGGCAGAGATTCTCACCCTATCTCTAAGGGAGAGCCCCGCCACCCGGCGGAGGAAACTCATTTCGGCCGCTTGTACCCGTGATCTTATCCTTTCGGTCATGACCCAAAGCTCATGACCATAGGAGAGGATGGGAACGTAGATCGACCGGTAAATTGAGAGCTTTGCCTTCCGGCTCAGCTCCTTCTTCACCACAACGGATCGATACAACGTCCGCATTACTGAAGACGCCGCACCGATCCACCTGTCGATCTCACGATCCACTCTTCCCCCACTCGTGAACAAGACTCCTAGGTACTTGAACTCCTCCACTTGGGGCAGGGTCTCCTAATGACAAAGCATTATTCCACTTTTAATGATCAACTTCAAAAACAAATGTCAAAGATCTTCTATTTCACAAATTCATCCCGTTTTTAATGACGGACTGAAAAAGCAAGAGTCAGAGATCCTTGGAATGACAAAGTCATCTCCTGTTTTTAATAACAAACTGCTAAAACACTAGTCGAAGATAATTTGTATGGCAAAATCATAACCTGTTTTTAATTACTTACTCCAAAAACACATTTCAAAGATCCTCTAGTTAACAAATTCCTCTCATTTTTAATGACCGACTGCAAAAACACACATCAACAATCCTTTATATGACAAAGCATTATTCCACTTTTAATGATGAACTTCAAAAACAAATGTCAAAGATATTCTATTCGACAAATTCATCCCGTTTTAATGCTAAAACTGATAATACACCAGTCAAAAATCCTTTAAATGGAACAATCATAACCCGTTTTTAAATAGTTAAGCCAAAAACAAAACAAATAAACGCATTTCTCTCGTTTTTAATGACCTACTGTGAAAACACCAGTCCAATATCTTTTATATGACCAAATCATAACCCGTTTTCAATGACTTACTCCAAAAACACATGTAAAATATAATCTATTTGACAAATTATTGTCATTCTTATTGACCCACTGCAAAAACACACAAAGATATTTTAAATAACAAAATAATATCCGACTAGTCAGACATCCTTTAAATGACAAAATGATCTCCTTTGTTTAATGACCCACTGCAAAAACACTAGTCAAAGGTCCTTTATGTGACAAAATAATCTCCTATTGTATTGACCAACTTCAAAAACAAACAACAAATATCCCCGATTCGACAAAATTATCTCGATTTTAATGACCTACCCAAAGAAAGTAGTCAAACATCCTTTATATGACAAAATCATAACTGTTCTTAATGACTTACTCCAAAAACACAAGTCAAATATCTCATATGTGACAAAATCATCCCGTTTTTAATGACCTGCAAAGATCCTTTATATGTCAATACACGTCCCGGTGTTAAGTGAACTACTGCAAACCCTTGTCAAAGATCCTTTACATGAAAAAAACATCCTATTTTAAATGACCTTCTGCAGAAACACACATTAAAGATCCTCTATTTGAAAAAAATATTCCCCGTTTTTAGTGACCAACTTCAAAAACAGTTGTCCAAGATCCTATGTATGATGAAATCATCCCGTTTTAAATAAACAAATAAGAAAAATCCAAAGATCATCTATCTCACAAAATCGTTCCCCATTTTTAGCAACCTACTGCAAAAACACACAACAAGGATCTTTGTATGACAACATCATCCCGTTGTTTATTACCTACTACAAAAACACAAGCCAAAGATCCGTTATTTAACAAATCAATCTACCCTTTTTTATTGCTCACCTGCAAAAACACTAGCCAAAGATCCTTTATATGACAAAATAATCTACCATTTTTATTAACCTACTGCAAAAACACTTGCCAAAGATCATTTATATGACAATATTATATCTCTTTTTAAAGACCTCCTGCAAAAACACTAGCCAAAGATCCTTTTTATGCAATATTTTTTTTTAAAGACCTACTGCAAAAACACAAGCCAAAGATCCTTCATATGACAAAATAATCTACCATTTTCATTGACCTACTGCAAAAACACTAGCCGAAGATCCTTTTTATGACAATATATCTATTTTTAATGACCTACTACAAAAACACAAGCCAAAGATCATTTATATGACCAAAAATCTACCATTTTTATTGACCACTGCAAAAACACAAGCCAAAGATCCTTTATATGACAAAATAATCTACCATTTTTATTGACCACTGCAAAAACACAAGCCAAAGATCCTTTATATGACAAAATAATCTACCATTTTTATTGACCACTGCAAAAACACAAGCCAAAGATCCTTTATAAAACAAAATAATCTACCATTTTACTGACCACTGCAAAAACACAAGCCAAAGATCCTTTATATGACAAAATAATCTACCATTTTTATTAACCTACTGCAAAAACACAAGCCAAAGATCCTTTATAATACAAAAAATCTACCATTTTTATTGACCTACTGCAAAAAACTAACCAAAGATCCTTTATATGACAAAATAATCTACCATTTTTATTAACCTACTGCAAAAAAACTAGCCAAAGATCCTTTATATGACAAAATAATCTACCATTTTCATTGACCTAATGCAAAAACACTAGCCAAAGATCCTTTATATGACACTATATCTCTTTTTAATGACCCAAAACAAAAACACAAGCCAAAGATCCTTTATATGACAAAATAATCTACCATTTTTATTGACCACTGCAGAAACACAAACCAAAGATCCTTTATATGACAAAATAATCGACCATTTTTATTGACCACTGCAAAAACACAAGCCAAAAATCCTTTATATGACAAAATAATCTACCATTTGTATTGACCTACTGCAAAAACACAAGCCAAAGGTCCTTTATAATACAAAAAACCTACCATTTTTATTGACCTAGTGCAAAAAACTAACCAAAGATCCTTTATATGACAAAATAATCTACCATTTTTATTGACCTCCTGCAAAAAAACTAGCCAAAGATCCTTTATATGACAAAATAATCTACCATTTTCATTGACCTACTGCAAAAACACTAGCCAAAGATCCTTTATATGACAATATATCTCTTTTTAATGACCCACTACAAAAACACAAGCCAAAGATCCTTTATATGACAAAATAATCTACCATTTTTATTGACCTACTTCAAAACACAAGCCAAAGATCCTTTATATGACAAAATAATCTACCATTTTTATTGACCACTGCAAAAACACAAGCCAAAGATCCTTTATATGACAAAATAATCTACCATTTTATTGACCACTGCAAAAACACAAGCCAAAAATCCTTTATATGACAAAATAATCTACCATTTGTATTGACCTACTGCAAAAACACAAGCCAAATATCCTTTATAATACAAAAAATCTACCATTTTTATTGACCTACTGCAAAAAACACTAGCCAAAGATTGTTTATATGACAAAATAATCTAGCATTTTTATTGACCTACTGCAAAAACACTAGCCAAAGATCCTTTATATGACAATATGTCTCTTTTTAATGACCCACTACAAAAACACAAGCCAAAGATCCTTTACATGACAAAATAATCCACCATTTTTATTGACCGCTGCAGAAACACAAACCAGAGATCCTTTATATGACAAAATAATATACCATTTTTATTAACCTACGGCAAAAAAACTAGCCAAAGATCCTTTATATGACGAAATAATCTACCATTTTCATTGACCTACTGCAAAAACACTAGCCAAAGATCCTTTATATGACACTATATCTCTTTTTAATGACCCACTACAAAAACACAAGCCAAAGATCCTTTATATGACAAAATAATCTACCATTTTTATTGACCACTGCAGAAACGCAAACCAAAGATCCTTTATATGACAAAATAATCGACCATTTTTATTGACCTACTGCAAAAAAACTAGCCAAAGGTCCTTTATATAACAAAATAATCTACCATTTTCATTGACCTACTGCAAAAACACTAGCCAAAGATCCTTTATATGACAATATATCTCTTTTTAATGACCCACTACAAAAACACAAGCCAAAGATCCTTTATATGACAAAATAATCTACCATTTTTATTGACCACTGCAGAAACACAAACCAAAGATCCTTTATATGACAAAATAATCTACCATTTTTATTGACCTACTTCAAAACACAAGCCAAAGATCCTTTATATCACAATATAATATTTCTTTTTAATGACCCATTACAAAAACACAGGCCAAAGATCCTTTATATGACAAAAAATCTACCATTTTTATTGACCTACTGCAAAAAAAACTAGCCAAAGATCGTTTATATGACAAAATCATCCACCATTTTTATTGACCTACTGCAAAAAAAACTAGCCAAAGATCGTTTATATGACAAATCAATCTACCATTTTTATTGATATACTGCAAAAACACAAGCCAAAGATCCTTTAAATGACAAAATAATCTACCATTTTTTTGACCCTCTGCAAAAACACTAGCCAAAGATCCTTTATATGACAAAATAATCTATTTTTATTGACCTACTGCAAAAAAACTAGCCAAAGATCGTTTGTATGACAAATTAATCAACCTTTTTTATTGACATACTGGCCAAAGATCCTTTATATGAAAAAATAATCGACCATTTTTATTGACCTACTGCAAAACACAAGCCAGAGATCCTTTATATGACAATATACAGTGGGGCAAAAAAGTATTTAGTCAGCCACCGATTGTGCAAGTTCTCCCACTTAAAATGATGACAGAGGTCTGTAATTTTAATCATAGGTACACTTCAACTGTGAGAGACAGAATGTGGGGAAAAAATCCAGGAATTCACGTTGTAGGAATTTTTAAGAATTTATTTGTAAATTATGGTGGAAAATAAGTATTTGGTCAACCATTCAAAGCTCTCACTGATGGAAGGAGGTTTTGGCTCAAAATCTCACGAGACATGGCCCCATTCATTCTTTCCTTAACACGGATCAATCGCGCTGTCCCCTTAGCAGAAAAACAGCCCCAAAGCATGATGTTTCCACCCCCATGCTTCACAGTAGGTCTGGTGTTCTTGGGATGCAACTCAGTATTCTTCTTCCTCCAAACACGACGAGTTGAGTTTATACCAAAATGGATACATGAATGATACAGCATTTTTATTGACCTACTGCAAAAAAACTAGCCAAAGATCATTTATATGACAAATTAATATACCATTTTTATTGACATACTGCAGAAACACTAGCCAAAGATCCTTTATATGACACAAGTCAAAGATCCTTTGTATGACAAAATAATCAGCCATTTTAATGACGAACGTCCCAAAAATACATCAAAGATCCTCTATTTGACAAAACCAAGACCTACTGCAAAAACACAAATCAAAAATCCTTTAAATGGCCAAATCATTCTCTATTGTCATCGATCTACTGCACAAAAAAGATTGTATTGTTTTGAAACAAAAATTAAAGGCAAATCATGTGTTCTTTCATGTCATGTCACGCTGCACACGTCCAAAAACCAAAAGCCTCCAGGTGGATTAGAATTATGCAAAAGAATTAGCAGGTGCTAAGCAGCGATGCTAACGTGTGCTCAGGTACTACTCCGATATCAACAAGATGCCGGCCATCAGCGACCAGGACATGAACGCCTACTTGGCCGAGCAGTCGCGCATGCACATGAACGAGTTCAACAGCATGAGTTCCCTGAGCGAGATCTACTCCTACGTGGGAAAATACACGGAGGAGGTACGTCTGACCGCCGCTTCCTCTCCCCGGCCCTCACTTCCTGCTCACGTCCTCTTTACTTCCTGCACGGCAGATTGTTTGTGCGCTGGAGCAGGACGACGCCGCCAGGAAACAACGGCTGGCCTTCAAACTGGAACAGGTGGTGGCCTTCATGACGCTGGAGAGCTGAGGACCGCACTTCCCAGCATGCACTGGGAAGAAGACCCCGAGTAGAAGAAGACCCCGCCCCATCCCTGCTCCACACACTTGTCCTAAAAACCGAGCCGTGCCTGAGCGAAAACCTGTTCCTGTTGTTTTTCTGCTTCCTTACTTGTTTTCCCCTGCTGCTGCCCCCTACTGGACACTTTTTACGTTGCCTTCGAGGATTTGCACTGGTGGCGAGCGAGCCAAACCAGAAGTTTACACTGAGCAAACACGCGGGCCTGAGAATGTTCCGCAACCTTCCATAGCTGGACTTTGCATTCAGACCAAGGGTGCGTTCAGGCGCATGGTGTTTGCCGGTTAAAAGGAACGCTGATGAGTTGGAGCAAACAAACGTACCAGCCCGAGAGCTTCCTTTTAACACTCGGGTGTCCAAAGCAAGGACATATTCCAATCACTAAGTTTAACCTTACAGACCATTTTCCTAGGGCCCACTTTTTCTATACTGTTTGAAAAAAATGTAGATTTTACGGTAAAAACAAAAAAATAGCAGCTCACTTGCCAGAATTTTACAGTGTTTTTTTATACACATAATTACAGTAAATTAGAAAATACTACCATTGCTATTTTTAAAGGCCTACTGAAACCCACTACTACCCACCACGCAGTCTGATAGTTTATATATAATCCATCCATTTTCTACCGCTTGTTCCCTTTTGGGGTCGCGGGGGGCGCTGGCGCCTATCTCAGCTACAATCGGGCGGAAGGCGGGGTACACCCTGGACAAGTCGCCACCTTATCGCAGGGCCAGTTTATATATCAATGATGAAATATTAACATTGCAACACATGCCAATACGGCTTTTTTAGTTTACTAAATTACAATTTTAAATTTCCCGGGAGTTTCGTCTTGAAAACGTCGTGTAATGATGACGTGTCCACATGACGTCGCAGGGTTTTAGGAAGTGTCAGCGCTACGCACACACACAGGTAAAAGCCGTCTGCTTTAACGGCATAATTACACAATATTTTGGACATCTGTGTTGCTGAATCTTTTGCAATTCGTTCAATTAATATTGGAGAAGTCACAGTAGAAAGATGGAGTTGGGAAGCTTTAGCCTTTAGCCACACAAACACACGGTGATTCCTTGTTTAAAATTCCCGGAGGTGAACATTTCCTATGGATCAGAGCGCGGTCAAGCGAACATGAATCCAAACCAAATGTCAACCAGCAGGTTTCGGTGAGAAAATTATGGTAAAAAAGTCAGTTTTATCGGATAAAAGGTGAGCTTGTGCCGTCCATAGCTGCCGTCGACTCCCATGAGACACTGCGCGTCAACACCCGGCCGTGGACACACCCCTTCTGACTATCAGGTACTATTAAACTCACTAAAACACTAGCAACACAACAGAAAGATAAGGGATTTCCCAGAATTATCCTGGTAAATGTGTTTAAAAACATCGGAATACGTCCCAATGCTATCACGTTTTTTTTTTCTAGTCCGTCACTATCAATATCCTCAAACACGAATCTTTCATCCTCGCTCAAATTAATGTGGAAATTGTCGTTTTCTCGGTCCGAATAGCTATTTTTGTTGGAGACTCCCATTAGAAACAATGTGAGGGTGTGAGGAGCCATCAACATGTGACATCATCGTCTGCGACTTTCGGTAAAGGCGAGGCTTTTTCAGGAAATACCAAAAGTGGCGAACTTTATCGTCGATTTTTTTACTAAATCCTTTCAGCAAAAATATGGCAATATCGCGAAATGATCAAGTATGACACATAGAATGGACTTGCTATCCCCGTTTAAATAAAAACATCTCATTTCAGTAGGCCTTTAAAGTAACATTCTGGGACTGGGATTGTTTTTACAGTGCATTACTGTAAATCAGGCCTGGGCAATTATTTTGATTTGGGGGCCAAATTTAGAGAAAAAAATGTGTCTGGGGACCGGTATATCTATTTTTAGGAACACAAATACAAAACCTCACAAGAATGTCTGAATGCTAAAAACTTTATGACAAACGGAATGCAATTTTACGTCTTTTTTTTCACTGAACGAGACACCCTGAATGTACATTAAAATAAAGAATACAATATTAACTACGAACGATAAAACACTGAATATTGACACCATATGAACATCAACATATTTTACAATCAAGCGAAACACACAAAAAAATGCAACAAACACAGCAAAATATGAAGGTGAAGGGTAAAAAAAAACAAACACCAACAATTTGATATATCGCTAACCTTCAGAATTTTGTTGTAAAAATCTCCTTCTGCGTCTGTCTGACACCCACATTTCAGGCTCGCCGCTTTGGAAACACTCTGTGGAAACGCTCCCCACCCACACTGCTTGGTGCCTCGTCTGAGCTGCTGTGACTTAGATGACCAAAGTAACTATTTAGATGACCATAGCAACTAATTAGATGACCATAGTAACTAATTAGATGACCATAGTAACTAATTAGATGACCATAGCAACTAATTAGATGACCATAGTAACTAATTAGATGACCATAGTAACTAATTAGATGACGATAGCAACTAATTAGATGACCATAGTAACTAATTAGATGACCATAGTAACTAATTAGATGACCATAGTAACTAATTAGATGACCATAGCAACTAATTAGATGACCATAGTAACTAATTACATGACCATAGTAACTAATTAGATGACCATAGCAACTAATTAGATGACCATAGCAACTAATTAGATGACCATAGTAACTAATTAGATGACCATAGTAACTCATTAGATGACCATAGTAACTAATTACATGACCATAGTAACTAATTAGATGACCATAGCAACTAATTAGATGACCATAGCAACTAATTAGATGACCATAGTAACTAATTAGATGACCATAGCAACTAATTAGATGACCATAGCAACTAATTACATGACCATAGTAACTAATTAGATGACCATAGCAACTAATTAGATGACCATAGCAACTAATTAGATGACCATAGCAACTAATTAGATGACCATAGTAACTAATTAGATGACCATAGTAACTAATTAGATGACCATAGTAACTAATTAGATGACCATAGCAACTAATTAGATGATCATAGTAACTAATTACATGACCATAGTAACTAATTAGATGACCATAGCAACTAATTAGATGACCATAGTAACTAATTAGATGACCATAGTAACTAATTAGATGACCATAGCAACTAATTACATGACCATAGTAACTATTTAGATGACCATAGTAACTAATTACATGACCATAGTAACTAATTAGATGACCATAGCAACTAATTAGATGATCATAGCAACTAATTAGATGACCATAGTAACTAATTAGATGACCATAGTAACTAATTAGATGACCATAGTAACTAATTAGATGACCATAGCAACTAATTAGATGACCATAGTAACTAATTACATGACCATAGTAACTAATTAGATGACCATAGCAACTAATTAGATGACCATAGCAACTAATTAGATGACCATAGTAACTAATTAGATGACCATAGTAACTCATTAGATGACCATAGTAACTAATTACATGACCATAGTAACTAATTAGATGACCATAGCAACTAATTAGATGACCATAGCAACTAATTAGATGACCATAGTAACTAATTAGATGACCATAGCAACTAATTAGATGACCATAGCAACTAATTACATGACCATAGTAACTAATTAAATGACCATAGCAACTAATTAGATGACCATAGCAACTAATTAGATGACCATAGTAACTATTTAGATGACCATAGTAACTATTTAGATGACCATAGTAACTAATTAGATGACCATAGTAACTAATTAGATGACCATAGTAACTAATTAGATGACCATAGCAACTAATTAGATGACCATAGTAACTAATTAGATGACCATAGTAACTAATTACATGACCATAGTAACTATTTAGATGACCATAGCAACTAATTAGATGACCATAGCAACTAATTAGATGACCATAGCAACTAATTAGATGACCATAGTAACTAATTAGATGACCATAGCAACTAATTAGATGACCATAGCAACTAATTACATGACCATAGTAACTAATTAGATGACCATAGCAACTAATTAGATGACCATAGCAACTAATTAGATGACCATAGCAACTAATTAGATGACCATAGTAACTAATTAGATGACCATAGTAACTAATATATCATGCAAAAGCGCAGATTCCAACCACTGAAATACTTAGTATAGTTCAAGACTTACGGTCATTTGAAAACATCTCTGCAGCTACACTTTCCATCTTAAAAATTTAAAAAAATTATTTGGGAATGTCCGGCGGGCCGGATTGAAAAGCTTAATGGGCCGGGTGTGGCCCCCGGGCCTTATATTGCCCAGGTCTGCTGCCACTCTTATTTTTATCCTAATTACAACTGACATGTTTACAGTATAATTCACTTTCGGTGCATTGTCTGTCTGGGTTATTGTTCCGTTTGGTTTTTCATCTGACATTTTGAAACCGATTACCGTATTTTTCGGAATATAAGTCGCAGTTTTTTTCATAGTTTGGCCGGGGGTGCGACGTATACTCCGCAGCGACTTATGTGTGAAATTATTAACATATTACCGTAAAATATCAAATATTATTTATCTCATTCACGTTTGAGACTAGCCGGATGTCAGCAATCGTCACACACACACGTTAACCAATGAAAATTCGGCGGAGGCGGGTCATGGCAGAAGTGCATCATGGGAAAGAAGACGCTACCTGCTATGGTACATTGGCAGTAACTTATAAAAACAAAGGGCTGAACAAGAATGGCACCGAAAAGGAAAGCATGTACTGCAGGTTACAAGCTGGAAGTAGTGAAATATGCAGCAGGAAACGGCAATCGAGCAGCAGAAAGAAACTTGTAAGGGACTGGCGAAAAGCGGAGACCAGAGGTGGGTAGAGTAGCCAGAAATTGTACTCAAGTAAGAGTACTGTTACTTCAGAGATTTATTACTCAAGTAAAAGTAAGGAGTAGTCACCCAAATATTTACTTGAGTAAAAGTAAAAAGTATGTTGTGAAAAAACTACTCAAGTACTGAGTAACTGATGAGTAACCTGTTCGTTTAATGATTACGGCAACTAATAATGCACAAAAACATAAAAATAGCAACGAGCAAATTCAGAGTCAGGAATATCTCTTAGGCAACTAGAATAATGATACATATTTAATAATAGTACATTAAAAAAAAGAAAAATTATGCACATTGAGCCACAATAACTTAACAGCACCATAGGCTCAGTAGGCTTTCTCTGATTGATTGATTGATTGATTGATTGATTGATTGAAACTTGTATTATTAGATTGCAGAGTACAGTACATATTCCCTACAATTGACCACTAAATGGTAACACCCCAATAAGTTTTTCAACATGTCGGGTTCTACGTATCACGGTCATGTGACCGCCTGGCTCTGTTTGATTGGTCCAACGTCACCAGTGCTTGCATGTGATTGGTGAAATGCAGGCATGCGTAGATCCTACTTTGAAAAACCAAAACAAACATTAATAGATCGATAAAAAAAAAGTAGCGAGCTGAATGTAGATAAATGGAGCGGAGTAAAAGTAGCGTTTCTTCTCTATAAATAAACTCAAGTAAAAGTAAAAGTATGTTGCATAAAAACTACTCTTAGAAGTACAATTTATCCCAAAAGTTACTCAAGTAGATGTAACGGAGTAAATGTAGCGCGTTACTACCCACCTCTGGCGGAGACTACTATTACTGAAATGAAGAAAACTAAAAAAGCTAATCGCGGGCAAAAAGCTAGGTGGCCACAGCTCGAAGAACCTGCATTTTCGGCAGGTGCGACTTATACTCCGGTGCGACTTATACTCCGAAAAATACGGTACTAACAAAACTGAGTGCTCCTGTGTTTTTACCGACATTGCATTTCTTGTTGCATGTAAGTACAGTTTTACCTCCGTTTTTGTCCGTAATCTGTTTCAAAACATCCCGCGAAAACCCGAGTGATTTTTCCACTGAATCCAATCCAGACACCCGAAAACATAAAAACAAAACGTTGAACCTTGAATACAGAATAATCAGACTGTAGTGATGCGTGCAGGGTAAATGGATGAATGAACTTCATCACTTCATCTAACACTTTGAAAAAAAACAAATATTGTTTTTAGAGTAAAAAAAAAAAAAAGCCATTTTGATGTAAAATTTTCGTGACTGAGCTGTCGTCTTTGTTTGCAAAGAAAGTGAGGAACATATGAGGGGAGGTATTTTATTTTTCCGACCATAGGGCGCACCGATTTTCATGCAAAAGGCACACCAGATTATAAGGCGCATCAAAGGTGTCATTTTATCATTGTTTTGTTTCTCCGTGTAAAACACTTCTTACATAACATGTAATGCTGGGTCTTAGGTCAAAATATTGCATGGATGATGTTTTACACGCCATCTTCAAAGACGCTTTCCGACCGTCCCTTCAAAATGCGCCGTTTTGTGGGCGGTCTTATTTACGTCCCTCCACTTCGACAGTGTCTTCTTTTTGTTGTACTCTTTAGCGCTTCCGCAGCGAGTCCACTGACAGGTATAAGGGAGAATTGTACGGCACTTTATATTAGACACGGCGACAGCGGAGGATGAATGCCCCGCAACAAGAGGATAGAGAAAAAGAAGGAGCTTATTGACTACTGCTCGGACTACACTGGCGAACTCATGCAGATCCCAAAATGCGCATCAGCGGGTACCGATCGGAAAGAAAAGTTGGTTTTGCATAATATTGCAAAACAGAACAATATGTCTCCTAACAGGTGCTATTCTGGGGTAGTTAGACACACCATAATATTACTTATATGTTGAAGCACAGTACGTCTGACTACTAATTCTTCGCGACCCATCAAGCGGTGCGGCTTTGCAGTTTACCAAAGTCCTAATCAAATATTTTCACCGTTTTTTGAACGCTGTCTGTAATGTTCTATATTCTCAATGAACATTTTGGTGTTGCTTGCTTACGGGTACTTGCTCGCGTCATTTATTGAACAGGCTTCAACCTGCAGTCTACACCAGTGGTTCTCAAATGGGGGTACACGTACCCCTGGGGGTACTTGAAGGTATGCCAAGGGGTACGTGAGATTTTTTTTAAAATATTCTAAAAATAGCAACAATGTAAAAATCCTTTATAAATATATTTATTGAATTGATACTTCAACAAAATATGAATGAAAGTTCATAAACTGTGAAAAGAACTGCAACAACGCAATATTCAGTGTTGACAGCTAGATTTTTTCATTAATATTGATGTTAAAGATATTTTTTTTTGTGAATAAATGTTTAGAATTAAGTTCATGAATCCAGATGGATCTCTATTACAATCCCAAAGAGGGCACTTTAAGTTGATGATTTATTCTATGTGTAGAAATCTTTATGTATAATTGAATCACTTGTATATTTTTCAACCAGTTTTTAGTTATTTTTATATCTTTTTTCCCAAATAGTTCAAGAAAAAACACTACAAATGACCAATATTTTGCACTGCTATACAATTTAATAGATCAGAAACTGATGACAGTACTGTATTTTACTTCTTTATCTCTTTTTTTCAACCGAAAATGTTTTGTTTTGATTAGGGGGTACTTGAATTAAAAAAAAATTCACAGGGGGTACATCACTGAAAAAAGGTTGAGAACCACTGGTCTACACATATCTCTTATGTGTGACCGCCATCTACTGCTCACACTTATTCTCACACCGTATACCAAATAAAATTGCTTCAAAGCCAGAATTGATACGTACATTAGGCGCACTGTCCCATTTTTTAGTGTGTATTATAGTCCGTAAAAGACAGTACTTTTTTACTTTGTGTTCTTTCTTGACTTCAATAGTGTTTTCAACCGAAAATGTTTTGTTTTGATTAGGGGGTACTTGAATTAAAAAAATGTTCACAGGGGGTACATCACTGAAAAATGGTTGAGAACCACTGGTCTACACATATCTCTTATGTGTGACCGCCATCTACTGCTCACACTTATTCTCACACCATATACCAAATAAAATGGCTTCAAAGCCAGAAATAATACGTACATTAAGCGCACTGTCCCATTTTTTAGTGTGCAATATAGTCCGTTGAATACAGTACTTTTTTACTTTGTGTTCTTTCTTGACTTCAATAGTGTTTTCAACCGAAAATGTTTTGTTTTGATTAGGGGGTACTTGAATTAAAAAAATGTTCACAGGGGGTACATCACTGAAAAAAGGTTGAGAACCACTGGTCTACACATATCTCTTATGTGTGACCGCCATCTACTGCTCACACTTATTCTCACACCATATACCGAATAAAATTGCTTCGAAGCCAGAATTAATACGTACATTAGGCGCACTGTCCCATTTTTTAGTGTGCATTATGGTCCGTTAAATACGGTACTTTTTTACTTTGTGTTCTTTCTTGACTTCAATAGTGTTTTCAACCGAAAATGTTTTGTTTTGATTAGGGGGTACTTGAATTAAAAAAATGTTCACAGGGGGTACATCAATGAAAAAAGGTTGAGAACCACTGGTCTACACTAATCTCTTATGTGTGACCGCCATCTACTGCTCACACTTATTCTCACACCATATACCAAATAAAATTGCTTCAAAGCCAGAATTGATAGGTACATTAGGCGCACTGTCCCATTTTTTAGTGTGCATTATGGTCCGTTAAATACGGTACTTTTTTACTTTGTGTTCTTTCTTGACTTCAATAGTGTTTTCAACCGAAAATTTTTAGTTTTGATTAGGGGGTACTTGAATTAAAAAAATGTTCACAGGGGGTACATCACTGAAAAAAGGTTGAGAACCACTGGTCTACACTAATCTCTTATGTGTGACCGCCATCTACTGCTCACACTTATTCTCACACCATATACCGAATAAAATTGCTTCGAAGCCAGAATTAATACGTACATTAGGCGCACTGTCCCATTTTTTAGTGTGCATTATGGTCCGTTAAATACGGTACTTTTTTACTTTGTGTTCTTTCTTGACTTCAATAGTGTTTTCAACCGAAAATGTTTTGTTTTGATTAGGGGGTACTTGAATTAAAAAAATGTTCACAGGGGGTACATCACTGAAAAAAGGTTGAGAACCACTGGTCTACACTAATCTCTTATGTGTGACCGCCATCTACTGCTCACACTTATTCTCACACCATATACCGAATAAAATTGCTTCGAAGCCAGTATTAATACGTACATTAGGCGCACTGTCCCATTTTTTCGTGTGCATTATGGTCCGTTAAATACGGTACTTTTTTACTTTGTGTTCTTTCTTGACTTCAATAGTGTTTTCAACCGAAAATGTTTTGTTTTGATTAGGGGGTACTTGAATTAAAAAAATCTACAGCACTGAAAAAAGGTTGAGAACCACTGGTCTACACATATCTTATGTGTGACCGCCATCTACTGCTCACACTTATTCTCACACCATATACCGAATAAAATTGCTTCGAAGCCAGAATTAATACGTACATTAGGCGCACTGTCCCATTTTTTTGTGTGCATTATGGTCCGTTAAATACGGTACTTTTTTACTTTGTGTTCTTTTTTGACTTCAATAGTGTTTCTCACCTTCTTTATCAAAGTGCGGGTACTCGCAGATTTCTTTGACCGCGTGGGATTCTTTGGGCACTCCATTCCACAGGATGGTAGTTTGACATTTCCTCCAAAAGTGAG
Source organism: Nerophis ophidion (assembly GCF_033978795.1). Taxonomy (NCBI): domain Eukaryota; kingdom Metazoa; phylum Chordata; class Actinopteri; order Syngnathiformes; family Syngnathidae; genus Nerophis; species Nerophis ophidion. Next base: position 9,919,265 of record NC_084620.1, read on the forward strand.
TCAAATGAAAAGTGGGGCATAGGAAAAGCGAGGTATGTCAAATAAGTGTTGTGTGTCCTGGTTTGAACCCAAACAAACGTGTGTGAACGCACCCTTTGAGAGTAAGAAGGGCTCAGGAGGGACAAACTGCCCAGTGCAATTTGATTCTTAGCATTAGCATCCCTGCTTCCATTTGGCTTACATGGCTCGCTATTAAGACAAAAAAAAAAAAAAAGTGGACTCCCTCTCAGAAGCACACTGTGGAACAAACAACATGCACAGACGCGCACAACAACAACGACAACAAGAAGGGGGTAAAAAGCACCGACGCCCTGGGATGTTCTTACTTGTGTGGACTTTTTAAAAGTTGCTCAGCCTAAAAACCAAAGGAGCTTGATGACATTTTCACAAAACAAACAAAAAAAGTGCCAGCGAGGAAAAATCTAAAAAGAAAAACTTTTGTCTTCTTCATTGTGACGGGAAGCTGTGTGATACTTTCTGACCTCAGTTTGTGGAGACGCTCCTCCTGGTTCCTGTTTTTGCACAAGCAGATGGAGTGTAGCTGCAGACAAAGACGAGGAGGAGGGACGAGAACATTAAGACTTTTTGGATGTGAAAGACCACTTTCTACCCTCTGCCCTTTTCTTTGCCTTGACAACGTGCCCCGTGTGGTGATATGTGAATGTGAACGAGCGGCCCACCTTGGCTCCTTTTATTGGCTTTTTTTTTTTTTTCTTAAAGCGCATGTAAAACCATTTAACTTATTTAAGGGGAAAAAATGAAGAAAAACAAGCCTTGCGAAGATGATGATGTGCTTTTTTGACTTTATTTTGCCTGACAGACTGGAGAGCGAGAAAGTGGGGGAACTTCTAGTGATTGTTTTAAGGTGGAACCTTTATTCATTCTGCAGAAGCCTAACGACAACAAACGCTTGGAGAAAAAAAAAAAAAAAAACGCTTCAACTTTCATTTGCGAGCTTTTGCTGTGTCGTCCTCCTCAGAAACACTCCACATATCAAAGACGTGCACGCGGCTGCGCTAATTGGCGGCTCCTTCCATGTAGCTGAGGTCAACTTTGTGTCCGAGTCCTGTGACAACGTGCAGTATCTTCCGTTGCCTGCACAGATAAAGTTTCCACCTTAAAAAAAAAAAAAACTTTTATAGGAACTGAAAAACGTCCTGGTAGCACAGTATTATTAGCAAACATGTTAAAAAAAAAATACCTTTAGTAGACCATATTTGAAAGAGTATCTTATCAAGAGGGTAAAAGAAAAACAGCCCAGGGGGATAAAAGGTGAGCTTCTCTAACTTTGTTATAATTCATTGTATACCTGTGTATGTAAATATAATGCATTCCTATTTTGCAGTCCAGAACAAAATACTATTTGTAATATAGAATAAACTTTATTAAGAAACCAAAGTTTCCCGATTTTTTTGTTATTCACCAAATATTTATTCTTAAACGTGTGATGAGAAATTTCAGCAGATAACAGCTACAGTGGGGCAAAAATTTATTTAGTCAGCCACTGATTGTGCAAGTTCTCCCATTTAAAATAATGACAGAGGTCTGTAATTTTCATCATAGGTACACTTCAACTGTGAGAGACAGAATATGAAAAAAAAATCCAGGAATTCACATTGTATGAATTTTAAAGAATTTATTTGTAAATTATAGTGGAAAATAAGTATTTGGTCAACCGTTCAAAGCAGACAAACAGCCCCAATGCATGATGTTTCCACCGCCATGCTTCACAGTAGTTATGGTGTTTTTGGGATGCAACTCAGTATTCTTCTTCCTCCAAACACGACGAGTTGAGTTTATACCAAAACGTTTTATTTTGGTTTCATCTGACCACATGACATTCTCCCAATCCTCTGCTGTATCATCCATGTATCCATTTTGGTATAAACTCAACTCGTCGTGTTTGGAGGAAAAAGAATACTAAGTTGCATCCCAAGAACACCACACCTACTGTGAAGCATGGGAGTGGAAACATCATGCTTTGGGGCTGTTTTTCTGCTAAGGGGACAGGACGATTGATCCGTGTTAAGGAAAGAATGAATGGGGCCATGTATCGTGAGATTTTGAGCCAAAACCTTCTTCCATCAGTGAGAGCTTTGAATGGTTGACCAAATACTTATTTTCCACCATAATTTACAAATAAATTCTTTAAAATCCCTACAATGTTAATTCCTGGATTTTTTTTTTCACATTCTGTCTCTCATAGTTGAAATGTACCTATGATGAAAATTACAGACCTCTGTCATCATTTTAAGTGGGAGAACTTGCACAATCGGTGGCTGACTAAATACTATTTTGCCCCACTGTATATACTCTTTTTAATTTTATGTATAACAATTTATTTTTATTTTTTTATCATTAAATATTTTGTAATTACATTTTTATTGTTAAATATTATTTCTGGTAATTTCATTTTGTATTTTATTTTATTCTATATTTAAACATAACTTAATTTATTCATGAAAAAGGTATTACACACTCCAGTAACCTGCCCTCTCCTTCAAAACTGTCCCACTAATCAGGCAAAAGTTCGTAATGAAATATTGCACCTGTCCTTTCCATGTTGCCTGATTGGATCTCTCAGTTGAGTTACTGACTGTCTCACATCCAAGATAGATTAGTTCAATAGCAGCCACGTATGCATTTTAGGTCATTTTAAACAAACAATGAAATGGATAATCATACATTTTGCAGCTCTTATACTGTACTTTCCGGGCTATAAAGTACACCGGTATTTAAGACACACACCGTCTTTTAGAACGAATAAATAATTGTATATACATTAGCCGTACCACACCATAAGCCACAGATAAAAAGTGTTTCCAAATGTTTGTTTTTTTTGTTTGATTGAGACTTTTATCAGTAGATTGCACAGTACAGTATATATTCCGTACAATTGACCACTAAATGGTAACAGCCGAATAAGTTGTTCAACTTGTTTAATTCAAGGTCTACGTTAATCAATTCATGGTAAAATCTGCCTGTAATAAGGCAGTAAAACAGATGATCAAACAAAACAGAAGTCATCATCATGGACCCATTAGATGTGGGAGCTAGTTCTCCCATCAGCTAAACTGATTCAATAACAAAAATCATGCCATTCTATATGATCAATACTAACACAGACACTCGCAAACATGTCAGCATATTCGCTAACGCTAACGATGCTAGCTTGATTACATTACAATAGCAAGAACAAAGATGCACAAGAATGCTCCTGCTGCCATCACACATGGGACGGTTTAGTAAGGGTGAATTGTTTTAGTTATATTAAAAATCTTACAAACGTTGCTTGGAGAACGCCTTAATGTAGAATGATTTCGAGTAGAAACGCTATAGAGCAATGATTCCCGCACTTTTTTCAACAGGTACCACCTCCGAAAACACCTGGCTCTCTAAGCACCATCATAATGATCAACATGAAAATACAGTAGCAAAGTAGGCCTAAGTATTCATCAAAAAAGAAGAGGTTTTATTTAAGAAGTATATTGAATATACTTCCAAAGACATACACCTGGGGATAGGTTGATTGGCAACACTAAATTGGCCCTAGCGTGTGAATGTGAGTGTGAATGTTGTCTGTCTATCTGTTGGCCCTGCGATGAGGTGGCGACTTGTCCAGAGTGTACGCCGCCTTCCGCCCAATTGTAGCTGAGATAGGCACTAGCGTCCCCCGCAACCCCAAAGGGAATAAGCAGTAGAAAATTGATGGATGGATGGATATATTTAATATTTTGGCTACTGTAAGATTGCACATGGTTTGAACGGTAACACTGTGTTTGAATATAGGGAAAGAAAACAATGTACTTCAATGAAGTGATTCTTAGGCGTACCACTTGTGGTACACGTACCACAGTTTGAGGACCATTGCTGTAGATGAATAGTAGAAAAAACGGTATATACTTCCAGTTCAAGGCACGAGATAAGAAGTACATTTTCGGCGAGCAAACTCGTTCAAAAGATGGCGCCGTAGCACACCTTTACAGTGTCTCCGTCGGTGTTCAAAACCATTTGTTGAATACAGAAAAGGACCCGCGCCCTTTTAAAAGCCGCAGGGTGTAAAACGTAGGGAAAAAAAGTAGCGGCTTATAGCCCGAAAAATACGGTCAAAAGATTTGATTCCAAAAGCGGCTAACGCAAATTGCTGCTTCATTCAGTCCATCGTTAATGTAAATAAGGGGTCACCAACGCGGTGCCCGCGGGCACCAGGTAGCCCATAAGGACCAGATGAGTAGCCCGCTGGCCTGCTCTAAAAATAGCTCAAATAGCAGCACTTACCAGTGAGCTGCCTCTATTTTTTTAATTGTATTTATTTACTAGCAAACTGGTCTCACTTTGTTCGACATTTTTAATTCTAAGAGAGACAAAACTCAAATAGAATTTGAAAATACAAGAAAATATTTTAAAGATTTGGTCTTCACTTTTTAAAATAAATTTCTCTTATTTTTTTACTTTGCTTTTTATAACTTTCAGAAAGACAATTTTAGAGAAAAAATACAACCTTAAAAATGATTGTAGGATTTTTAAACACATATACCTTTTTACCTTTTAAATTCCTTCTTCTTCTTCTTTCCTGACAATTTAAATCAATGTTCGAGTAAATGTTTTTTTTTTTTTTGTAAAAAGTAATAAATACATTTTATTTTAATTCTTCATTTTAGCTTCTGTTTTTTCGATGAAGAATATTTGTGAAATATTTCTTTAAACTTATTATGATTAAAATTCAAAAAAAATCTAGAAAATCTGTCGAATCAAATTTAAATCTTATTTCAAAGTCTTTTGAATTCCTTTTAAATTTTTGTTCTGGAAAATCTAGAAGAAATAATGATTTGATTTGTCTTTGTTAGAAATATAGCGTGGTCCAATTTGCTATATATTCTAACAAAGTGCGGATTGGATTTTAACCTATTTAAAACATGTCATCAAAAATATATATTTATTGTGAGAAATCATTAAGATGATCAGTGTTTCCACAAAGATAAATATCATTAATTATTAATAATAACATAGAGTTAAAGGTAAATTGAGCAAATTGGCTATTTCTGGCAATTTATTTAAGTGTGTATCAAACTGGTAACCCTTCGCATTAATCAGTACCCAAGAAGTAGCTTAGTTTCAAAAGTGAAGTGAATTATATTTATATAGCGCTTTTCTCAAGTGACTCAAAGCGCTTTTTTACATAGTGACACCCAATACCTAAGTTACATTTCAACCAGTGTGGGTGGCACTGGGAGCAGGTGGGTAAAGTGTCTTGCCCAAGGACACAACGGCAGTGACTAGGATGGCACAAGCGGGAATCGAACCTGCAACCCTCAAGTTGCTGGCACGGCCACTCTACCAACCGAGCTATACCCTGATCTAAATGTTGTGTATAGCAAACCAGAGCTAAAAGAGGGGTCTATTTCCTTTAAGTGGCAGGGGTACTCCAGTGCTTGATGGCTGGGGGGACAGACGTGAGATTGAATTGGCCCGGTGTCACCCTCCATGTAGCAGCCAGTCAACTGGGAGGAATGGCTGAGAAATGGCAAGGAGGTGAAGCAGGAAGACGGGTGGAGGCAAGAGGGTGCTGGGGGGGATGGGGGCACCCTCATTTTCTGACTAGTGAGCTGAGGATAATGGACGTCGGTTGGGTGGGGGGGTGATGGAACCAGTGATGGGTGGAGGACGATGATAGAGGGGCAGCCATGATTGCTTCACACCACCCTGTGGGGCGTCCTCCAAGTGGCAAATAACCTCCAGGACGAGGACCGCACGGGAAGAAGAAGCGGGCCTAACGCAACACGGCTGAGTTTGACATTTCCATGAAAAGATGAACAAAACACTGTGGCAATGTCGGCCCACAATGTTGTGCAGTGAATTATATTTATATAGCGCTTTTCTCTAGTGACTCAAAGCACTTTTACACAGTGAAAACCCAATATCTAAGTCACATTTAAACCAGTGTGGGTGGCACTGGGAGCAGGTGGGTAAAGTGTCTTGCCCAAGGACACAACGGCAGTGACTAGGATGGCGGAAGCGGGGATCGAACCTGGAACCCTCAAGTTGCTGGCACGGCCACTCTACCAACCGAGCTATACTGCTGCTAATGTGAGTTGAACATTTCTTGCACTCTTTCAGCTCCGGATTAGGACAAATATTAACTGCCATGTTTAATCACGCACTAGAAACATAGTAGAATTGTCAGGTTCGAACGCTGATGACATCTATTGAACAGACAAAGAAGCAAGGAATCAAACACAGACAGAATTCAATTTGGTTCAAAGAGGAGAGCGCGTACAACACGCTTTGACGAAAGATTGTACGCCACCTCTTTTATTTGGACTTTGCCAGCTGTGTCATTACCATGAATTGATTAACGTGGACCCCGACTTAAACAAGTTGAAAAACTTATTCGGGTGTTACCATTTAGTGGTCAATTGTACGGATTACGTACTGAACTGTGGAATCTACAAATAAAAGTATCAATCAATCAATCAAAATTCTAAAGGAAGGGGGTCGTAAACAGCCGCTGCCTTTGGTCACAAAACAGTTCAAAGAAAAGGTGCCTGGAGGGGAGTCAGGTCCTGCTTCCTCTCCGCTTTGTAGATCTCGTGTCAAGACAAAAATCTTCCTGTGGATTACAATACATCAAAGAAACCGACACTTTCATGTCACTTCCCATCCTACACAGTGGAGTTTTAAAAGCCTTTTGCTTGGTAGGATCAAAGACAGCTTTCGTCCTATAGCCGGGAACTCATGGCAACAACATTTTTGTGATAACTTGGATACAATTATCCGGACAAGAATTTAATACAAAGAAGCTGTGAAATTAGTCACCAAGGGAACAATTAAAACAATGCTTTGTTATTTTATTAGTAGAAATATTGGCATTTTAATGACATAATTGGGACATCAATCAATCAATCAATGTTTACTTATATAGCCCTAAATCACTAGTGTCTCAAAGGGCTGCACAAACCACTACGACATCCTCGGTAGGCCCACATAAGGGCAAGGAAAACTCACACCCAGTGGGACATCGGTGACAATAATGACCCAGTGGGACGTCGGTGACAATGATGACTATGAGAACCTTGGAGAGGAGGAAAGCAATGGATGTCGAGCGGGTCTAACATGATACTGTGAAAGTTCAATCCATAATGGATCCAACACAGTCGCGAGAGTCCAGTCCAAAGCGGATCCAACACAGCAGCGAGAGTCCCGTTCACAGCGGAGCCAGCAGGAAACCATCCCAAGCGGAGGCGGATCAGCAAGGAAAACTCACACCCAGTGGGACATCGGTGACAATAATGACTATGAGAACATGATACTGTGAAAGATCAATCCATAATGCATCCAACACAGTCGCGAGAGTCCAGTCCAAAGCGGATCCAACACAGCAGCGGGAGTCCCGTTCACAGCGGAGCCAGCAGGAAACCATCCCAAGCGGAGGCTGATCAGCAGCGCAGAGATGTCCCCAGCCGATACACAGGCAAGCAGTACATGGCCACCGGATCGGACCGGACTCCCTCCACAAAGGAGAGTGGGACATAGAAGAAAAAGAAAAGAAACGGCAGATCAACTGGTCTAAAAAGGGAGTCTATTTAAAGGCTAGAGTATACAAATGAGTTTTAAGGTGAGACTTAAATGCTTCTACTGACATAAACTGTCGCCTGCTGCCTTTATCAATACTAAATCATCTGATCAATAACAAGTTGGTCAGCATGAAGTTTGAACTGTTCTCTCAAAGGGGAACTGCACTTTTGGGGGAGAATTTTGGGAATCGCTCAAAATCCATATATAAGACAAGACCACACATTTTTCTTCCTTTTAATGAATTCTAATGTGTAATATATGGCAAGCACGAGGTGGCTAACACCCATAAAGCGCTCTAAATAAATATCTAAAAAGCACCAACATTTACATGTTGTGACCTCAATATTTACTAAGTATTAGCAACATTGTGATTATAAGCACTTAGACAAAGGAACTACTTTTAGCGGCGCAATAATCACAGAGAGGTAACGAGCTTATGCCGCTATATTTACACATTGAGCTGGTGAGCTGCTGCATCGCCTCTGAGTTGGTGAAATTTAACTATAGAATGGGCACGGCGTGTCTCGGAAGGTAGAGCGCCTGTGCCAACAACTTAAGGGTTCCAGGTTCGATCCCAGCTTCCGCCATTCTAGTCACGGCTGTTGTGTCCTTGGGCAAGACATTTGACCCACCTGCCCCGAGTGCCACCCACACTGGTCTAAATTTAGCTTAAAGATGTAGATAATGGGTTACACTATGTAAAACGCTTTGAGTCTCTTGAGAAAAGCGCTATATAAGTACAATTCACTGCACAAAATATAATTAGCTAAATCAAGTCTCTCACATGGATAGTTCTTTCTTTTTTACATGCGTGAGGATTAGGATTAATTCTTCATCTAAACGGGAAGATATGAACATCCCATCAGTCTGCATCCCAGTGAGAGCAGACATGGTACAGTAAGTGATTGTTTTATTATGTTTGTAGTTTGCATTGTTTAGCACCTAGCAATACTGCTACTTGCTGGATCGCTTCACCACTCAGCTTCTAAAGCTCGTCGATCATCCTCCGTATATTCAGGCGCAAAAATATAGGGTTCTGGATCGTCATTTGTTCCAAAGTAATCGTCGTTGGCGCTAATGACGTCTGCTATGATTAGTGTTGTTGTTGGTAGAGGCAAAAGTGAACATTGCGATGCATCTGTGAAATTAATGCACCATCATATGCTTAAAATGAGCAAAATACGTAAATATTCTGTTATTATGAATGTGCCTGTTACTGCATTACATAAATACTTAGAGTGTGCGTATGAAATGCTGTTGCATGTTTTTTGAGAGTTTTATAGGTGGAACAAAGCAAATTACATTGCCTCAGTTGTTAGCTGACTCTTGCTCGCATTTATTTATGAGATACAACGCATAAAAAAGTTGTCTCAAATAAGGATTGGGAATGATAGAAAAAAACCCAAACAAGTAGAGTTCCCCTTTAACAAAAGAACACATCAATAAAAAGTCAAAGTTGGTTCCTGTTACGGCAACCAGGCTCACAAAAAACAAATATCAAATAAGTCGTGATGGACAATACCGCACTTTTTTTTTTCCAGAGTAAAAGGTAGCTTGAAACGATAAAAATAGCGATATTGAAGCCACAAATAATACAAGTCAAAGATCCTCTAAATGACAGGAGAACCCTGTGGTTTTTGAGGACCAAATGAAAAAAATGATAGTGAAATATCCTATTTGAAAAAATTACTTTGCTGTTTTTAACATCGAAAGCAAAAACCCTAGTCAAAGATCTTCTTTATGACAGATGCACATTCTTGTTTTTAAGCAAACAGCAAACATCTTCGTAAAGATCTTTTGTATGAAAAGAGTGCTCTGCTGTTTTTGAGAAACTACTGGAAAAAACATTAGTCCAGGTCATCAATGTGACATTGGCACTCGGCTCGGCTGTTTTTAAGCATCTACAGCAAACACAACGACAAAGATCCACTAGGTGAGAGGAACGCTTTACTGCATGTAGCATCTACAGCAAAAGCACCAGTCAAAGATCCTCTATGACGGTAGTGCTTTGCTGTTTGTAAACATCTGCAGCCAAAACAAAGTCAAAAATATCTGATAAATGACAGAAACGTTTTTGCTGTTTTTAAACGTCTACATCAAAGACTGAAAAATGATCCGTGTCACAGGAGCATGTTGCTTTTTTCTACAGAAAAAAACCCAAAATAAAAGATATTCAGTGACAGAAACGCTTTTCTGTTTTTAGGCATGTCAAAGATAGCTCAATAGTAAAAACAAAGTCAAAGATCCTCTATGTGACAGGAGCACTTTGCTGTTTTTGAGAGCATCTACAGAAAACACAGTCAAAGATCCTCTATGTCACAGGTGCCAAACTCAAGATCTGGCACACCAAATCACTTTATGTGGCCCTCGAAAGACTAGAAATAATATTCATCAATAAAGTACTTTCCTACTAAATCTATAAGTTCTTTTCAAGAAATCTGCGTTCAAAGGACTCCGGCTTGTTAGTGATTCCCAAAGCCCAAAAAAAGTCTGCGGGCTATAGAGCGTTTCCCGTTCGGGCTCCAGTACTCTGGAATGCCCTCCCGGTAACAGTTCGAGATGCCACCTCAGTAGAAGCATTTAAGTCTCACCTTAAAACTCATTTGTATACTCTAGCCTTTAAATAGACTCCCTTTTTAGACCAGTTGATCTGCCGTTTCTTTTCTTTTTCTTCTATGTCCCACTCTCCCTTGTGGAAGGGGTCCGGTCCGATCCGGTGGCCATGTACTGCTTGCCTGTGTATCGGCTGGGGACATCTCTGCGATGCTGATCCGCCTCCGCTTGGGATGGTTTCCTGCTGGCTCCGCTGTGAACGGGACTCTCGCTGCTGTGTTGGATCCTTTGGACTGGACTCTCGCGACTGTGTTGGATCCATTATGGATTGAACTTTCACAGTATCATGTTAGACCCGCTCGACATCCATTGCTTTCCTCCTCTCCAAGGTTCTCATAGTCATCATTGTCACCGACGTCCCACTGGGTCATTTTTGTCACCGATGTCCCACTGGGTGTGAGTTTTCCTTGCCCTTATGTGGGCCTACCGAGGATGTCGTGGTGGTTTGTGCAGCCCTTTGAGACACTAGTGATTTAGGGCTATATAAGTAAACATTGATTGATTGATTGATTTTGACAGAAAAAAAAAAATACATGTACTGCATACATGTGTAAACCTTCTAAACTTTGACATAATAATCCAACAAATTGTATATTATCATTTTCAACTTTGTTTTGTTAAAATTAAAAACAATACTTAAATACCTGTGGGACTTATGGTTTCACAGCAAGTTATCCATCAAATTGTACATTGTGAAAATAATGGTAGATTTTTTGGTTGAAAAAAAAAAAAAAAAAAAAACGGCAGCTCAGTCGGCGGAATTTTCCTGTCAAATAAATGATAAATGATAAATGGGTTGTACTTGTATAGCGCTTTTCTACCTTCAAGGTACTCAAAGCGCTTTGACACTACTTCCACATTTACCCATTCACACACACATTCACACACTGATGGAGGGAGCTGCCATGCAAGGCGCCAACCAGCACCCATCAGGAGCAAGGGTGAAGTGTCTTGCTCAGGACACAACGGACGTGACGAGGTTGGTTCTAGGTGGGATTTGAACCAGTGACCCTCGGTTTGCGCACGGCCACTCTCCCACTGCGCCACGCCGTCCCTGATACTGTGGTACCCTTTTTCAATTTTCAGTAATATGCTGTAAAAAAAAAATAAAAATAAAAAAATTAAAAATGAAGAATATTAGATTCTGGTAACCAAGCTTCCATTTTTTTTTAGCACAAAGTGTACAGATTTTTTTTTACAGTTTATGGAAAAAAACATTAAAATTATCAAATGCATTGTCAATCATGTAATGATATCATGATATTAATCCTCATACATTATGTATATTCATATATTATTCAGTGTGACAAGAGAGCCTATGAGGGAAGACATAAATGTGATGTGGCCCTCAATGAAAGCGAGATTGACATCAATAGGAACATGTTGCTGCTTTTAAGGATCTACAGCAAAAACCAACTCAAAGATACTCAATGTAACAGGAACATGTTGCTGCTTTTTAGCATCTACAGCAGAAAAAAAGTCAATATCCTCTATGTAACACAAGCACAATGTTGTTTTTAAGCATTTGCAGCAAAATAGTCAAATATCCTCTATTTAACAGGAGCACTATGCTTAAATCTTGTATATATAGCAAAAACAATCAAAGATCCTCTTTGTAACAGGAACACTTTACGGTATTTAAGCATGGACAGCAAAAACAGTCAAAGATCCTCTGTGTAACAGGAGCACGTTTCTGTTTTAAGCATCTAAAGCTAAAACTAAGTCAAAGATCCTCTATATAATCAGAGCAGTTTGCTGTTTTAAGGATTTACAGCAAAAACAGTCAAAGATGCTCTACATGGTTGGAGCATTTTGCTGTTTTAAGCATCCAAAGCAAAAACAGCCAAAGATTCTCTATGTAACACAAGCACAATGTTGTTTTCAAGCATTTACAGCAAAACAGTCAAATATTTTCCATGTAACAGGAGCACGGTGCTGTTTATAAACTTCTACAGCAAAAACAGCCAAAGATCCTCAATTTAACAGGAGCGCGTATCTATTTTAAAACCTCTACAGCAAAAACAGTCAAAGATCCTCTATGGAACAGGAGCACATATCTGTTTTAAAACTTCTACAGCAAAAACAGTCGAAGATCCTCTATGGGACAGGAGCACATATCTGTTTTAAAACTTCTACAGCAAAAACAGTCAAAGATCCTCTATGGAACAGGTGCACATATCTGTTTTAAAACTTCTACAGCAAAAACAGTCAAAGATCCTCTATGGAACAGGAGCACTTTGCTGTTTTAAAACTTCTACAGCAAAAACAGTTAAAGATCCTCTATCTAACAAGAGCATGTTGCTGTTTTTAAACTTCTCCAGCAAAAACAGTCAAAGGTCCTTTATGTAAGGGGAGTACTTTGCTGTTTTAAGCAACTGCAGAAAAAATCCTATATTTAAAAGGCGCATATTATTTTTTTCAAGCATCTACATTAAAAACAGTCAAAGATCCTCTATACGATAGGAGCACCTTGCTGTTTTTCAACTTCTACAGCAAAAGCAGTCAAAAGTCCTCTATGTAACAGGAGCACATATCTGTTTTAAAACTTCTACAGCAAAAACCGTCAAAGATCCTCTATGTAACAAGAGCATGTTGCTGTTATTAAACTTTTACAGCAAAAACAGTCAAGGGTCCTCTATGTAAGGGGAGTACTTTACTGTTTTAAGCAACTGCAGAAAAAATTATTTATTTAAAAGGCGCATATTAATGTTTTCAAGCATCTACATTAAAAAAAGTCAAAGATCCTCTATACGACAGGAGCACATTGCTGTTTTTCAACTTCTACAGCAAAAGCAGTCAAAGGTCCTCTATGTAAGGGGAGTACTTTGCTGTTTTAAGCAACTGCAGAAAAAATCCTTTATTTAAAAGGCGCATATTAATGTTTTCAAGCATCTACATTAAAAACAGTCAAAGATCCTCTATACGAGAGAAGCACATTGCTGTTTTTCAACTTCTATAGCAAAAACAGTCAAAGGTCCTCTATGTAATGGGAGCACTTTGCTGTTTTCAAGCAACTACAGAAAAACACGCAAAGATAAAAAAATCTACTATGCAAACAGTCAAAGATCATCCATGTAACAGGAGCACCTTGCTGCTTTTTGGCATACAGAAAAAACTAAATCAAAGATCCTCTATGTCAGGGGTGGACGAGCTACCGGTCGATCGCGGAGGATGTGTCAGTCGATCGCAAGCCAGGCGTTAAAAAAATAGACATAAAAATGAGCAATCATCAATCTTCACCAAGACTTCACTTTCGTCAGTTGTTTGACATTCTCGGCACCCGAGGATCTTGTGAGATGACGCTGGCTGCTGCGAGCTCTAAGAAAAAAAATCACTGACAGGACAGAGAAACACTTTTTATTTCAACAGACTCTAGGGCCGTACCTGCTGTCAAAACTCTAAAGACCGACTGCACAGTTCCTGTCTTCAACATAAAAGACCTGCTTCATCCTGCCTGTGCTAACAAAATAAGAGTCTCAGAAAGCTAGCGTGCACAAGCTAGCAAGCTACGGAGTTTGATGCCAATGTATTTATCCCCCGCCCTCAGCGACCGCTCCCTCTCCTTGCTCGCCCACACACTCACCTGCTGCCACACATTAAAGGGCCATACACACATATGCTACTCTCAAAACAAAGTGTTTAAACACGAGTACCGGTATGCAAGTTGGACAAATGAGATGCCAAATCCAACCACTTTCATGTGGTATTGGACAGAAAGGAGGACTTTTTTTTCTCCTCCATTTGGAAATGCGGATATTATCAGCACCACTGTCTGATTCCAATCAATGCAAGTCATCAGAATCAGGTAATACACCAACTTATATTCTTGTCTTCATGAAAGAAAGGAATCTATATGTGTTAAAAATAATCGTATTATCATTAAATACCATTAACTTGTTAACAAAAATGTCTCTTTGATCATAAATAAATAAATATAAATTATAAATATGAATGAGGTAGATCTCCTCGACTTGCAGAAAAACTGTGAGCACCCCCTGCTCTAAGTAATAGGAGCACTTTGCTGTTTTTAAGGATCTACAGCAAAAAAAAAAGTCAAAGATCCTCTACATGACAAGAGCACTGGACTGTTATGGGTAAGCAGCAATCAATGATTTGATGGTGAACAAATCGGGTCTACGAGACAATTTATGCTTTACTTATCCGAGCCAAAAGCAGCGGAGTGATTGATGAAGTCTAACGAGGGGCGTCCCGGAACAAATCAAAGCAGCAAGTCTCCCACTTCCAAGTAGATACGGACTTGACAGCAGCAACAAGTCACGGGTGGTGTCAGCGCCAGCTTGGCTGCTGCACAAAACAAACGCTCCTCCAAGCCAACAAAGCACAAAGCAATGGTCACGGAGCACACACGTCAACAAGATGGTCTCCCAGATGCTAACGAGACAAGCAATTAACTTTGCCAAACTTTTGTTGCCACGGCGACGGGCACACCTGCCCTCTGCAGTGCCGAGTGCTCGTCTGTCATCAGCCTAAACCAAGCGAGAGGAAAAAAAAAAAAAGTCTGGCAATCCATCATCTTGACACCAACGTTGACAAGCCGCCTCGTCACTCGGGGTGTGAGCGACACGTCAGGTGTTCCGTTTCACGCCCTCTGCCGGCTAAACGCGCCCTCCTGCGGGCATTTAGGGGTTAGTTGGGGTCAGGGTCAGGGCGAGCAAACACACAACAGTCCTAAGGAAGCATGTTGTGGTGGGGGGGCGGGGGGGGAGGGGCCTTCCTTCCATGAGAACGAGTGGACAGAGGGGTAGGAAGGAGGTGGATTCCATCCATCCATCCATTTTCTACCGCTTATTCCCTTTTGGGGTCGCGGGGGGCGCTGGCGCCTATTTCAGCTACAATCGGGCGGAAGGCGGCGTACACCCTGGACAAGTCAAAGAGAACTAAACTAAAACACCAGGTAGAACAGGGGTGTCAAACATAAGGCCCGAGGGCCGGATCAGGCCGGCGAACAGGTTGTATCTGGCCCGCATGATGAGTTTGCTAAGTATAAAAATGGAAAAAAAAACTGCTGTTCTAAATGTGTCCACTGGATGTCACAATAGCAATTCTTTGTATCTTTGTAGATCAGGGGTCGGCAACCTAAAATGTTGAAAGAGCCATATTGGTCCAAAAATACATAAACAAATCTGTCCGGAGCCGCAAAAAATTAAAAGCCATATTACATCCAGATAGTGTGTCATGAGGTGTAAATTCCATTGAGAGGACTTAAAGAAAATTAAATGACCTCAAATATACCTACAGATGAGGCATAATGATGCAATATGTACATATAGCTAGCCTAAATAGCATGTTAGCATCGATTAGCTTGCAGTGACCAAATATGTCTGATTAGCACTCCACACTAGTCAATAACATCAACAAAACTCACCTTTGTGCATTCATGCACAACGTTGAAAGTTTGGTGGACAAAATGAGACAGAAAAAGAAGTGGCATAAAACACGTCTTAGAAAGTCGGAGAAAGTTATACATGTGAACAAACTACGGTGAGTTCAAGGAACGCTAAAATTAGTAGGACAAAACGGCGCTTGCCAAATACTCGAATCAGTGAAGCATGTTTAATGTGAATAGTGTGATTTATAACAATTAGGGAGGTTTGTGTCATGTTTGTCCTCCTACAGCAGGAGTCGGCAACCCGCGGCTCTTTGGCAACTCTGATGTGGCTCAGCTGCATAATCACTGACGCCCCAGACTGTTACGGGGGGATTCCGGATTTCGGTGCCTCTCCCGATTTTCACTCGGACTTCATCATTGAGGGCGTGCCGTGATGGCTTGACTTTTAACATCCTCTACAACATGTCGTCGCGCCCACCTTAACGCAAAGTTATCTGCGTGCCAACTGGACGCATGCATTTCGCTGCTTCTATCGTCACGTGTACGAGATTGCACGGCATACTGGGTGACACAGGTTACACTGAAGGTCGTGATATAAACAACTTTAGCACTCTTACTAATATGCACCACACCAAACAAGAATGACAAACACATTTCGAGAGAACATCCTCACAGTAACACAACATAAACGCAACACAACAAATACCCAGAATCATTTGCATCCATGACTATTCCTGACTATATTATACACACCCGCGCCACCAACCCCGCCCACCTCAACCGACGCACGGAGGGGGGTGGCGCGGGGTTTGGTGCTAGCGGGGTGTATAAGGAAGAGTCATGGATGCAAAGGATTCTGGGTATTTGTTGTGTTGCGTTTATGTTGTGTTACTGTGAGGATGTTCTCCCGAAATGTGTTTGTCATTCTTGTTTGGTGTGGGTTCACAGTGTGGTGCACATTAGTAAGTGTTAAAGTTATTAATATCACAACCTTCAGTGTAACCTGTATCACCCAGTATGCCGTGCGGTCGTGTACGTGTATCTGCGGAAGTCACATACAACATGTTGCTGGACTGGCAAGCAGTTTGAACATGTTGTTGAAGGCGTCAAAGGCAATGGCTTCATAGCACGCCCTTATTATTGTTATCTGGGTGGCCAATTATTTGCGAGGATTGTTGTGGCTCCCAATGTCTTCTTTATTTTGTGAAACGGGTCAAAATGGCTCTTTGAGTGGTAAAGGTTGCCGACCCCTGTCCTACAGACACCATATTAAAGCAAAAAATATATGTTTTATATGTTTTTCCCCTCATCTTTTTCCATTTTTCATACATTTTTGAAAAATCTCCTGGGAGCCACTAGGGCGGCGCTAAAGAGCCGCATGCCGCTCTAGTACCGCGGGTTGCTGACCCCCGTTATAGATGATGCTACATATGTAAAAAAAATAAAAATAAACCACATGACGTTAGTATATCAGTCGAGGAAAATGATTAAACCACATCAATACCATCCTGTAATTTGATTTTGATAAGATTTTTTTATCTTGGTAGATTGAAAATGAACACCAATGAGTTGACTGAAGAACATTATCACGTAATTTATTCAGAAAATATAAATAAGGACAAATAAAGATAGAATACTATTAACCGCGACATGTAAGTGTAAAAAGGTTATGCTTTGTACATTTTCAGAATGTCCTTGTTTTGGTCGCAACGCGGAGTCGAACGCGTGTTTTCTCGGCAGCTGGAGCTGCGTGTGCCCCTACTAACAGTGAGCCAAGAGAGGCCTCTGCTGACAGTGCACTCAGACTCGCGCTCACTCGTGCTGAGTGCAGCACGCCCAAGCAGCAACAAGCCTGCAGCCTGTCAAGAATCAACACACCTGGATTTGATGAGCAGCATAAAAGCCAGCAGACCCGAGGAACCTTTGCCAGAACGTCGCTATCTTCTCAGTAAGCATTCCGTCTGGCATTCCCTCCCCTGTGCTTTGCCCTTTGCTCTCTCCGAGTCTCCCTTGTTCATGTCCCTTGTGTTTTCCACAGTGACTCCCCTGTCTTTCGTGATCGTACCTTGCCTCTCGACATCCATCCAGATTCCTAACTGCCTTCCTCGATCCACGACCTCCCTGCTCAGACGCAGACCACGCTGCCTCGCTCCTGCCCCCGACATCTTGCCTGCTCACGAACTGCCTCTTCGCCTTGCCCCTCTGGATTCGCCGAAGGATACAACCACTACTCACACACAACAAACCCTGGTAACATTTACATTATTAATATTACACATGGTCATCACTCATTCACTTATAGTAACATACACACGCCATGTAATCATCAAAGGTTTAAATAAACCTTGTGAACCGCAGTTGTGCCCTGATTGTCGCCTCCTTCCCTCCTCTGAACATAACAGTTTTATTTTTAAACAAAACAATCTGAAGTAGCCTTTATTTTTAAGTTTCCCCGCCGTGATTTTACCAGTGTGACCCACTTGGGAGTAGACTTTTCTCCCGATCTAAAAAGACTTTGACACCCCTGAGGTAGAATATACTTGCATTTTTTCCCAAAGTGCAGCCACGCCCGCCTGGCATCATATCTCACATCCCCAGCTGGGCATCACGCCGTGACGTCTCATCCATCCGCCGCGCCGCCTCAAAAGCCAAGTTTGACACTTTTCTTCCCCGTGAGCTTCAAAAACACATCAATCAAGCCAGGTCCAAAATGCCAGCGACCTTCTACCAGTATCGCCCCCCCCCCGCCCCTCAGCTGTATGTACATAGGCAGCTGAGATATGGAGCCTATCTCAGCTGCATATATATATATATACATATATATATACATATGCAGCTGAGATAGGCTCCAGCACACCAAAAACTGGATGAATTGGTGGATCTTCTTCTGTTTCTATGTGTAGTGTTAAACTTTTAACGACTAGTCGGCATGTTGTTGCCGGTTTTGTCCCTCCAGGAATGCATCGGCACGAACACAGCAAGAGGTAAGATGTGATGATTTATTAAAGTAACAAAAGGGAGCTAAAGAACAGAAATACTGGAGCTAATAGAAAAGCAAACAAAGGACGCTAGCATAAAAGCTAGGAATAGCAAACAGAAAAACTGGACTTGGCATGAAGGCACATAAAAGAGAAAACAATTCATTCGCCTGAGAGCTAGAATGAAAACAACAACGGCGTAGCGTGAAAGCCAGCAAGAATATACGTACATAGAAGATAGTCGTCACTGTTGCACGTAGGCAAATTAGAATCCCAGAATGAGCAACTAAAAGGGGCGAGTTTAAATAAGGGAGGTGATTACAAGACAACAGGTGTGCAGGGACCGTGATTAGCAGGTGGAACAAATCAGGAACCATGGAGACAAAGCAAACTGGAAATCAGGAGTAATACGGAGAAAATATACAAAAAAAGAGTACAAAACAACAACCTGTGAAGATCCGAGTAGCGGATCGCAACAAAACTCCTATGGTAATTGTATGGTTTGATATAGTATTGGTTAAGAATGGATGATATGGCCAAAAGTCCATATTGCCATATATATTGCAGCCTTCTGCGATAACAATATAGATGACCATATATTATTTAATATTTGGTATACAAATATTCCTAGCCCCTGGCAATGACAATATAATCATTTCAAAACAGGTTAAGCATTTAAGTCTCACCTTAAAACTCATTTGTATACTCTAGCCTTTAAATAGACTCCCTTTTTAGACCAGTTGATCTGCCGTTTCTTTTCTTTTTCTTCTATGTCCCACTCTCCCTTGTAGAGGGGGTCCGGTCCGATCCGGTGGCCATGTACTGCTTGCCTGTGTATCGGCTGAGGACATCTCTGCGCTGCTGATCCGCCTCCGCTTGGGATGGTTTCCTGCTGGCTCCGCTGTGAACGGGACTCTCGCTGCTGTGTTGGATCCGCTTTGGACTGGACTCTCGCGACTGTGTTGGATCCATTATGGATTGAACTTTCACAGTATCATGTTAGACCCGCTGGACATCCATTGCTTTCCTCCTCTCCAAGGTTCTCATAGTCATCATTGTCACCGACGTCCCACTGGGTGTGAGTTTTCCTTGCCCTTATGTGGGCCTACCGAGGATGTCGTAGTGGTTTGTGCAGCCCTTTGAGACACTAGTGATTTAGGGCTATATAAGTAAACATTGATTGATTGATTGATTGATTGTTATTTGGTTGCTGACATATTCAGCAACATATTACATTGTTTCCCGTTTTGATATGGCATTGGGTATGGAGTTAATTTATTTGGAACGTTCATTAAATTACAATACGGTACGTCCCGTATTTCCAGTTTGTCATTAAAGCATGTTTGAAAAAGAATTGGAAGAAGCAAAGCTTATAATTTTATCAAAACTATTATTAATCTACCTGCTAATTTACTGTTAATATCTGGTTACTTTCTGTTGTGACATGGTTCTATCTACACTTCTGTTAAAATGAAATAAAAACGTATTCTTCTGATGTCTGGCTGCTTTACATTAGTTTTGTGCTGTACTACAAATTTGGGTATGGATCCAAGCAAGTAGTTACAGGTACAGTATAGGTCAGTCTGTGATCACAATCATAATAGGACACTAACACAAGATGGCAATGTAACAATATCAATTAAATATTCAAATAATTTTCTCTGAGTTTAATCATTTGGCTTTATGTAAACAATAACAAAAATGACAAAATGACAAAATGTTTTGATGGTAAAGTAAATATTGATATAACCACTCTTGTATTAACCAAATAATATGGCTTTGTTACTGTTGATATTTCTATCCATGCAGTTAACAGTTGGCTTATCCTCCTATGGTATGTAGTGCAGCATGTTTGGTGATTTCTGGTCCTCCAGTGATAAACACACTGACTTAGAAGTGTATTTGCACAGTGGAGGGACGTAAGCCACCATCTAGAATGCTACATTGTGTTGAAGACGCGATCATCAAATTTGCAGACACAGTTAGAATGTGTCTGTGGAGAGGCAGAGCCGACGGGCCGACAGCCGGGTAGGACAAAACGCGGTCCTACTCAAGATGGCGGCCAGGATGCGGAGTGTGCGGCGGAGCGGAGAGGCGGGTCGCGCTTCGAGCGACGCTGCAGCAATCCGAATCAGGTGCGTAAACCACACACTTGCTCTCAATTCCTGCATCTTCTCCTGCAGTTTAAAAGGGGAGAAGGAGGAGCGATCGGGGCAGAAGACGGAGGAGAAACTGCAACGAGACGACGACGAGAGAGACCCGACCAGAGATGAGCCCACGAGGAAGACGCAGCCACCGGCCACCGAAAGGCAAGCCGAGACAAGCAGCAAAGGAGGTCGCGCTAGAAATTGGCGTGACCGACCGGGACCTAAGAAGGTTTATTGAAATAATAAACAAGTGTCAAACCTGCTATGATGCGTCTTGTATAGATGGTCCATGCAACCCTCACAAAGACGGCTGGAAACCTGTCACAGTGTCCTAATCAATTTGCATTATCCCAAGTACAGTAAAGACCTACTCACTCAAAGTTTTACATCCACACACACATTCACTGTACAAACCTACATATACACATACTGTACATCTACATTCACTGTACAAACATACATATATACATACTGTACATATATGTTCACTGTACAAACATACATATACACATACTGTACATATACAAGTACATATACTGTACATACATACACTCATGCATATTAATCACATTTCATCAAACATATATTAACGTTGTGGCCCTAGGATAAACTGTGTAACACATGGCACACTGACAAAACTTAACCTATTGTTACTATAACAATGTACAAGGTTAATATAGTCTGCTTCTCTTTCTTCCCCTCCATGTATCTGCTTTCTTTTGTACTTCAAGTTATCATTACATATATGTATTGTTGCATTTGAACAATTGTGTTTTTGATAATAGAGGTAATTATTGTTAGAACCAACCTCGTCACGTCCGTTGTGTCCTGAGCAAGACAATTCACCCTTGCTCCTGATGGGTGCTGGTTGGCGCCTTGCATGGCAGCTCCCTCCATCAGTGTGTGAATGTGTGTGTGAATGGGTAAATGTGGAAGTAGTGTCAAAGCGCTTTGAGTACCTTGAAGGTAGAAAAGCGCTATACAAGTACAACCCATTTATCATTTATTTATTATTCATTATCAAGTGCTATTTCTATTGGTATTTGTATTGCTCAATTTGTAGTGTAATAATGTTCTTTCTCATTTCTCTATTATTTATTTCACTAATTGCTTCTTTTCTTTCACTTTTACCATCATATTTGTACATATATTTGCTGATGTTGTTCTATTGTTGTTGTTGTTATTGTTGTGTATGCTGTTGTTGTTGTCGTCTCTCTGTCTTATCCCTTTTTCCCCACAATTTCCCCCTGTCATCCTTTTTTTCTCCTTCTATCCCCTCCTGCTCTGGACCGGCTGCACCAAAAAATAATATAAATCCATTTAATAAAGGCAAAATACAAATAAGGCAAAAAGAGAAGTATCCCACACTTCTCTTTTGTAAAGTAAATTTGTACAGCCAATATGAGCACCTACATCAACAATATGATTTGCCTGAGAAGCTGGACAGGACAAAAAAAAAAAACTTGCATTATCCTGATAGTGATGGTAATAAAAGCTCTATCATTAGGCAAATGCATATCATATACAGTATATCGTTTTTATCGCGCAACCCTATTGGCAACTCAAGGCGTGAGTCCCCCATTTGGGTTTAACGTGGGAGAGGGTGGGGGGAACTAAGCCCCATTAAATCCCCACAGGGAGGACTCATGCATATTTAAATGGCTTAGATGATGAAGGATGGTCAACTGGGAGTTGGAGTGTGCCAAACTCAACTGGACCTTCTCTGTGTCATTAACCCTTTAATTGACTCCTACTGCATATATAAGAAGCTAATGTAGCAATCTCTCAATGCAAATGTTGGAGGTGCTAGACACTGACAAATAGACTACAAGATGTCAAATAGTGTGTTACACGTGCCCTTTTTACTTCAAAATTAGTGCACGTTTGTCTTCAAAGTCCACTAGAATGTTTTCATATAGCAGGCATCATGCTTGAATGGTAGTATTACTCCACATCACAGCTAAAATCTCCTTTAATCTTGTTATAATTGCTTCCTGAGCCTCTTCGCTATACACTAAGTCCAATGCATTTATGTGGATTACCTTTGCCAAGGTTTTGCTTCTTGGTTTGTGTGAGAGGAAAAACAACTTTAAAGGTCCTCTGTTGTGCAAATGTGACGTTTTAATGATGTTATGACAGTAATATGTTGCACTCAAGCCTGTTTTGAATAGCAAACATGGAGGAAATTGACTATTTGCACAACTTTTGAGAGTATTGAAAGTTCTTTTAAAGGCCTACTGAAACCCACTACTACCGACCACACAGTCTGATAGTTTATATATCAATGATGAAATATTAACATTGCAACACATGCCAATACGGCCTTTTTAGTTTACTAAATTGCAATTTGAAATTTCCCGCGAGGTATCCTGTTAAAAACGTCGCGGAATTATGTTTATATTGTGGGACGTGAAAACAGGCTGTCGACGCGTCACTAGGGTCCGCATGGAGCTGGAGGGGGCGTGGCCTCCAGCTCCGCCTGAATTTCGGGAGATTTTCGGGAGAAAATTTATCCCGGGAGGTTTTCGGGAGAGGCGCTGAATTTCGGGAGTCTCCGGGAGGGTTAGATTAGATTAGATTAGATAGTACTTTATTCATTCCGTCAGGAGAGTTCCTTCAGGAAAATTACAATTTTCAGCACAATCCCATTCAAGATCAGACAAACATTAAAGGGAGACAGAACAGGATTGCTGACGGGTCTGCCGGCTTCCAGCGCCCCTTACAAAAAAGATGACATACAGGTAAACAGGGGGGGGGGGAGAATAGAAGATTAAAATAAAATTTAAAAAATCGGTCTTAGCCTGGGCCCTGGAGTGGGGGTGCAGACTGAGGCCAAGGGAACAAAACAACAACTCATAGCCATAGTACACATCCCTCTTCCATGTGTGTAAGAGGGAAACATCAAACTTCAAAGAACACAGAGGACATTAAAGACATTAAAGCAGCGGATACAACCAGACACTTCTACATACAGCTATGAATAAAAAGTAAAATAAACATATCCACTGTGGAGGCCTCTGCGGTGTTCCACGCTATCGTCTGCTGGGGTGGAGGTAGCATGGCCAGAGACAGGAGCAGACCCAACAAGGCAACCAAGACAGCCGACTCCACTCTCGGCCAATGTCCAGTCCGCATGGATGAGCGAGGATACGTCCAAGGAGACTGAGGTGTCCGACACCTGCTCACCCAGTCAAGACACCGCCAAGCTAGCTCCGCAGCCCTGTCCCCTCATCCACATCTCCTCCAGTCCCTCCAAACAGACTCCGGTGTGGCAGAGACCCAGCAGCTGGTCTCCATGGCCAAAAGGCTCCCGGGAGGCAGATCCAGAAGTCCACAAAAAAGGCACCACAGAGGTCACAAAAGTGCCACCCCTTGTCACACAGTCCCAAAGGGTCCTGGACCAAAATGCAAAAAAATATAATAACACATGAAAACAAGAGGGAAACACAAAAGGATGAAACAAGAGCACAGAGCTCCTGCCTGTGTTGGCAGGGTTGGCAAGTATGTAACTAGCAATGTTAGCGACAACCCCATGAAGTAAAAACCTCCTTCCTCATAAACACGATACCTCTGATCCGGCCTTAGCCAGGCGACCCAGGTCTGTGTGTACACTCTCAGGCTTTGCTACACATCTTAAAACATTATTTGGGTTTTTTCAGCAACAAGGCAAGCTTAGCATGATTTGACTGTAATGTTAGTTAGCACAGTAAGTCACAGTTATGCAAGTGTTGCTCACCTAGCATGATGTGACTGTAATGTTAGTTAGCACAATCGCTCACATAGTTATTCTAATGTTGCTCACCTAGCATGATGTGACAGTAATGTTAGTTAGGTCAGTAGCTCACATAGCTATGCTAGTGTTGCTAAACTAGCATGATGTTAAAATGTACTGTTAGCATGTAGCTCACAACGCTATGCTAGTGTTGCTAAACTAGCATGAAGTGACTGTAATGTTAGTTAGCACAGTAGCTCACATAGCTATGCTAGTGTTGCTAACCTAGCACGATGTTAAAGTGTAATGTTAGCATGTAGCTCCCAAAGCTATTTTGCGTTGTTAACCGAGCATGATGTTAAAATGTAATTGTGGAGAGGCGGAGCCGACGGGCCGACGGCGGGGCAGGACACGCTGGAACCCCGCCCAAGATGGCAGCAAGAAGGCGGAGAATGCGGAGGAGCGGAGAGGCGGGGCGTGCCGGGAGCAACGCCGCCGCAATCTGATTCAGGTGCGTGGATCGCGCACCGGCACACGATTGAGTCTTCTCCTTGCAGAGTATAAAAGGGGAGAAGGAGGAAAGATCAGGAAGGACTTGGAGAGCCGGCAAGAGAGCGATCAAAGAGAAACAGAGAGCGAACCATTTAAGAGGACGACGACGACGGCAGTTGAAAGAGCGGACCAGAGAGTGAAAGGTGGAGAGCGAGACACGGAGGAGCAAGCAGTGGGAGCGACGACACTGAAAAGACATCTGCCTTTATTAAAAAATAAAAGAGTCAAACCTGCTCCTAAGCATGTCCTTCCTGGGTGGTGCACTGACCCCGAGCGACGAAGGCTCAAGACGTCCACAGTAATGTACTGTAAGCATGTAGATTTAGGGTTTATACTTAGTTGGCTGAACTCTGAGACCGTTAGTGGTGAAATGTCTATTTTGGGAGAACCCTGGGACCCTAAGGGGTTAAGTCACCTTTGTGTGATTGTGAGACAGTCTGAGACCTTGGACTTTCTCGGATAAAAGTAGTTAAGCCCCAATTGTTTCGGGGTCAATTCTGGTGAGAAAGTGCCCCCGACATCCAAGCCCTATTTTTAAACACCGTAACCCGTGCAAAAAGTAATTCTCTTTCTAACAGAAATGATTGCGCTGCTCTCATCCAAATGACTAAACACGATGACTTCAGACTCTCACACTTCGGGGAACAAATGTTTATCTAAAATTAGAAAGTGCACAGTCCAAGATTGGGTGAGAAAACGCCAAAAGCCGCTCTTGCTACCGAGTGATAAACTCCAAATTTAAGCTTTGGCTGATCCAATCGTTTAATAGAGGACAGCAGGCAAAGGCAAACAGCGTAAATAATACAACAGGCACACAAGCAAATAGAGACACAGTGTTGAACTATACATATATACATATACATGTATACTATATAAGGTGGGGAGATAACAGCAAGGCCTGGAGGAATAAACGCTGAAGTCAGGGAAAGTCACCCACACCTCGGCGGGCCGCATATGCAAGCGGAAATAATGTTGGAAATTGGAAAACAATGAAATTGAGGAGATTAGCCGTTCTCGAAACTCATCAAAATTCTGCTCCGAGCTAACCTCAACGCATATTTTCAGAAGCGTTGTCTTTTAAGTGGTAACCTTGATGCTTGCCACTACACAACGTTGTACATTCAACCCTCCCTCAGGCATTGGAGCCTGTGCGGCACAACTAAATGAAATAAAATAAAAACTCTACAGTCTTTCATATTCATCATCAACATGCTAATCAATGCATCAGTCTGTACACATGAGTGCATGTAGTTGTTTGTGTAATCTTTTACTCCTGAACCGCAGCACACAAAAGGGTGAGCATTTGTCAAAATATGCACCTTTGCTGTTTTGCCTGTGCTATTATATTTCTGACAAATACACCAGAAGGTGGCGCTATCATTAAACCTTATATGTCAGGTTGCCTTAAAATTTCTCACAAAAACACTTTGGGCGGTTAATGCAATCACCACAAAATTTGGTCCACACTTCTAGGCCAGTGACAAGCACATGCCTGTACATTTTAAGCGAGATTGAGATAAATACAAACAACAAAATCATTTTTGATTGGCAAGTAAATGGTGATAAAACTTTAAAGGGGAACATTATCACAATTTCAAAAGGGTTGAAAACATTAAAAATCAGTTTCCATTGGCTTGTTTTATTTTCACCTCCCGGAATATCCCTAAAAAAAGCTTTAAAGTTCTTGATTTTCGCTATTTGCGATGAGACTGTCCATTTCCCTGTGACGTCATACAGGGCTGCCAATGTAAATAAAAACAATGGCGAATAGCACAGCAAGATATAGCGACATTAGCTCGGATTCAGACTCGGATTT
The DNA here is from genome assembly GCF_033978795.1 of Nerophis ophidion. Taxonomy (NCBI): domain Eukaryota; kingdom Metazoa; phylum Chordata; class Actinopteri; order Syngnathiformes; family Syngnathidae; genus Nerophis; species Nerophis ophidion. Next base: position 9,946,008 of record NC_084620.1, read on the forward strand.
CAGCGGTTTAAGCGATTCAACAGATTACGCATGTATTGAAACAGATGGTCGGAGTATGGAGGCAGATAGCGAAAATGAAATTGAAGAAGAAATTGAACGAATAGCTATTGACGCTATTCGCCCATAGCATGTGTGTACCTACTGAAGTGGCCCATAGCCGGTAAAATGTGCACACCAAACAATCAGGACTTTCGCATCTTGTGACACTGGAGCAACTTAAATCCATCGATTGGTAAGTGTTTGTTTCGCATTAAATGTGGGTATCTAGTTTCAAATGTACATACAGCTAGCATAAATACCATGTTAGCATCGATGAGCGTAGCATGTTAGCATCGATTAGCTGGCAGTCATGGCGTGACAAAATATGTCTGATTAGCACATAAGTCAATAACATCAACAAAACTCACCTTTGTGATTTCGTTGAGTTAATCGTTGCAAATGCATCTGCAGGTTATCCATACATCTCTGTGCCATGTCTGTCTTAGCATCGCCGGTCAAATGTGCAGACACTCTGGCAAATTCAATGGGGGTCTGGCGGCAGATTTCTTGCCAGTGGTGCAACTTGAATCCCTCCCTGTTAGTGTTGTTAGACCCTCCGACAACACACCGACGAGGCAGGATGTTTTCAAGGTTCCAAAAAATTGTCGAAAAAACGGAAAATAACAGAGCTAAGACCCGGCGTTTATAATGTGAAAATGAAAATGGCGGGTGTATTACCTCGGTGACGTCACGCGCTGACGTCATCGCTAAAAGACCGATAAACAGAAAGGTGTTTAATTTGCCAAAATTCACCCATTTAGAGTTCGGAAATCGGTTAAAAAAATACATGGTCTTTTTTCTGCAACATCAAGGTATATATTGACGCTTGCATAGGTCTGGTGATAATGTTCCCCTTTAAGGATTACATATTCTCTATTACAGTGGTTCTCAACTTTTTTTCAGTGATGTACCCCCTGTGAACATTTTTTTAATTCAAGTACCCCCTAATCAGAGCAAAGCATTTTTGGTTGAAAAAAAAGAGATAAAGAAGTAAAATACAGCACTATGTCTGTTGCGATCTGCTGCTCAGATCTTCACATGTTTGTTTTTCATTCTCAGTCTGACCCGTTTACTTCCTGTTTTTGTCCATCACTATAGTTACGCATCAGTGCACCTGTTAGTCTCGCCCCGCACACCTGCTACTAATTTTCACCCTCCTATTTAAGCTCACCTTTTCTGTTTACTCATTCTCGGATGCTAATTAGCCCACGCGCAACAGTGACGACTCTCATCATTCTATGTATGTATTTTCTCGCTAGCTCTCACGTTAAGCCACTTTATTTTCCAGCTTTCATGCTAAATGTTTTTGTTTACTCTTTTGTGTCCTCGTACCAAGTTTTAGTTTTCCTTGTGTTTTATCCTAGCTTTCACGCTAGCGTCCTTTGTTTACATTTTCTCTTTACACCAGTGTTTTTGTTCATAGCCTTTTATTATTAAATAAATACCCTTTAACTTACCTTGTTGTGTTCATCGCTTCGACGCATCCCTGGAAAAACCACACCGGCATTACCATGCCGAAGAAGAGTCTTCACAATGTTTCTGATTTATAAAGTTGTATAACAGTGCAAAATATTGCTCATTTGTAGTGTTTTTTCTTGAACTACTTGTAAAAAAAAACTTTCAACAAGTTTTTCAAAACTTGTTGAAAAATAAACAAGTGATTCAATTATAAATAAAGATTTCTACACATAGAAATAATCATCAACTTAAAGTGCCCTCTTTGGGGATTGTAATTGAGATCTGGATTCATTTCATTTCATTTCGTCACAAAAAAATACATCTTTGACATCAATATTTATGGAACATGTCCACAAAAAATCTAGCTGTCAGCACTGAATAATGCATTGTTGTATTTTTTTCCCCTGACGGTTTATGAACTTACATTCATATTTTGTTGAAGTATTATTCAATAAATATATTTATAAAGGATTTTTGAATTGTTGCTATTTTTAGATATTTAAAAAAAAAATCATGTACCCCTTGGCATACCTTCAAGTACCCCCAGGGGTATGCGTACCCCCATTTGAGAACCACTGCTCTATTACATGTATGCTAACGTTCTGTAAATTGGAAGGTGGACCACCACCTCCTTCTGCCTCCCAGTGAGTCTAGGGACCGCATGGAGGGTCACTCCAATGACACAATTCTCTGGACGGATGAATGAAAGCATTCATAACGCCCCGTGATGTTTTTATTGTCCTCGGGTCTCCGAGAGCTGACCTCCAGAATTGTGCAGACAGATGGACAACAAGGCACAGACACTTTCCCCCAGCCTGTCAACGGAGGTCATTTACAGGGACTGTGATCCACATCAGCGATTATTACAAACCGTTGGTGCTGTGCCGTAATGTCAAGGCAATGGAAGACTGAACGGTCCGTTTCAGGCGTCACTTTAGAGGAGGGGGCAGGTCAGCCCTCGCACTTAAGCAACCAGTTTTACTATAGCGAACTTCCCGAAAGTATCCCTTAGTGGAATATTGTAAACCAGTAATTGTGAAATAAAGTCTAAGAAGCCACTTAGACACAAGGGATTCTGCCCAATGAGTCTATCCACATCCACTTCTTAGAGGGGACGATAATTAAAAGGTTCTTTGGGAGTATTGTGGGGCTAATCCCAGTCCGGTTCAAGGCCGTAACACCCAACATTATGAGATTTAATTGCTATTGTGCCATTTACATGATGAACAACCGGCCGAGGCCCTGCCACCTAAAAGCACTCATTACTCTGGGCAATTCATTAAAACGGCATCTAATGAAAAGAAAATGTGTGCATACCATCGGCGAGTTAATACGCCGAGATCATATTTGCCACGATTCAATTCACTGATTATCAATCAGTTTCATTGCTGCGGTCGCCTTCACAGCTTGGAGGCAGTGCTCTGTTTTATGGCGATGTGTGCTTATTCCCAATATCCCTTTGATGGATAAAAGGAAGCATTCCAGCTCAGCATAAAGCAATATAAGGTGCAATGACTGAGATAGGCGCCAGCGCCCCCCGCAACCCCGTAAGGGACAAGCGGTAGGAAATGGATGGATGGATGGACTTTATAATGAATGTCTCGGAGGCAGGCGTGTCCTGAAGATTAGCATTGGCTACAGATCCATATTTGGTTAGCTTGTACACACACAAAAATGTTGGGTTAAAAAATAACCCACTTTTAACTCAACTGCTGGTTCAGAAAAGGACGAACCCTTTATTTGGGTTTTTTCAACCCAACTTTCGCGTTTAGTTATTCTACGAAAAAGTTGAGTTTTGATAACTTAATGTTGGGTTATTCCCAACCAAACTATTAGGTTGAAATATTTAACCCAAAAGTCGAGCTATGCTAACTCAATGTTGGGTAGTTGTTAATAATGTTAATGATATTAATCCATGGGCTTCACGGTGGAAGAGGGGTTAGTGTGTCTGCCTCACAATACGAAGGTCCTGCAGTCCTGGGTTCAAATCCAGGCTCGGGATCTTTCTGTGTGGAGTTTGCATGTTTTCCCCGTGAATGCGTGGGTTCCCTCCGGGTACTCCGGCTTCCTCCCACTTCCAAAGACATGCACCTGGGGATAGGTTGATTGGCAACACTAAATTGGCCCTAGTGTGTGAATGTTGTCCGTCTATCTGTGTTGGCCCTGCGATGAGGTGGCGACTTGTCCAGGGTGTACCCCGCCTTCCGCCCGATTGTAGCTGAGATAGGCGCCAGCGCCCCCCGCGACACCAAAAGGGAATAAGCGGTAGAAAATGGATGGATGGATGGATATTAATCCATAATAAAATTCCCTTCAAGAAAAAAGTAACTTTTTAATAAATAAAAAAAGCCTTTTACACAACAATGCTTTACTCGTTTAAAAAGAACACAAAAATGGTTCATGATTTTGAAAACCCAGAAATTGAGTTTATAACCCCAAAATGGATTGCTATTCAACAAAACAACTCCAAAATGTAACCCACGACTAGCAACTCATAAATCGGTTTTATCAAAATAACCCAGTATTTTTTAGTGTGTATCTGGATGGCTTTTTTGGGGTAACATAGTGTTGGGATGCCTAACGTCAACAGTAGCACAGAACATTGCAACTACAGGTGCACAGTAAATAGGGATGGGTACCGTTTACATTTAAACCGATTTGTACCAATTTGTACCTGGGCAAATTTCAGTGTTCAGTAAAAAATTGTTGGAACATTTGTATGTGTTATTGAATATAAAATGTTTTTGGTAATAAATCTCTTGTTGCAATATTTAAAAATGAGGTGATTATAATAACTGTTGTCCATTTGTTATATCTTGTTTTATTATAATCCTATTATCATTTGCAAATATGACAGTTAGTTACAATTACAATTACACGATGACAGTAGCATATAGTTTCAGATATTTGTTGTATTTTTCGTTGCACCCAAAAATACTGTTATTACGGTAAGTATCGTACTTATTACGCACCAGCCGTTTTGATTATACCATGCATCTTAGTTGTAGTTTAAAAATTTGGAGGTGAAACAATTGCCATGTAAAATCGCTATGGTAATCAGTAACATGTCAATAGCAAAGCCAATGTGCATTAGCTTAGCTGGCACATTTTTGGAAAAGTGGAGCCTTACTTTACTTACGTTAAAGCATTTTTTGAGTCAAATGTATTTTTTTTTGGCATTGAAAATTGCAACCTTACCTAGAGATAGTCAGACTGAGTCTGCTCTCAGTGCTGCTGGAGTGATTTGGGGGGGTGGTTAAGAGTCAAGTATTTCATATATATATATAAGAAATACTTGACTTTCAGTGAATTCTAGCTATATATATATATATATATATATATATATATATATATATATATATATATATATATATATATATATATATATATATATATATATATATGTCTTGATTGGATTATCCAGAGAATAGTGCTCAATACCGTGGTAGAGCGCAATATGTAGGTGTGGGAAAAAATCACAAGACTACTTCATCTCTACAGAACTGTTTCATGAGGGGTTCCCTCAATCATCAGGAGATTTTAATGGAAGCATTCACATACAATGGTTTATATAGGGCACAGAGTGGGTGGGTACAAGCAGGCGTAGGGTGTGGTGATTGGCTCATGTGTTACCTAGGAGGTGTTTCCATCTGTGGCGGAATGTTGAAATGATTTCACTGCGCTTGTTGAGGGATGAAAGATCTGGATGATATATAATAAATAGTTTCTCTTTTAAGCATAGGTTGCATCTTTTATTACCACTGTTGTAAGGTGTGCTGGATGCAAGAATTTGCCATGTTATTGAATATTCAAAATTATTGTCTTTGAGGTTCCAAATGTGTTTGCTGAGTTCTGTAGAATTCCGCAAAGTCTGGTTTCTAAAGGAGGCGTTGTGATTATTCCATCTTGTTTTGAACGCTCCTTCGGTTAATCCTACGTACGTGTCGGATGTGTTAATGTCCTTGCGTGTTACCTTTGCTTGGTAAACGACTGATGTCTGTAAGCACCTTCCGTTGAGAGGGCAATCAGGTTTCTTGCGACAGTTACATTCATTATTGGTTTCAGAGTCGTTTAGTCTGGGGGTAGGCAGTCCTTTTGCAATTGCTTTGTTGTGGTTTGAAATGATTTGTTGCATGTTATTCATACAGCTGTAGCTCAATTTAATGTTGTTCTTGTTGAATATTTTTCTTAGGGTGTTGCCTTTGGGGAAGTGTTTGTCGATCAGAGTGAGGAACTTGCGGCCGATGTTGGTTGAGACGTCTTTGCTGAATGGCGGATTGTACCAGATGATGTTGTTTCGTTTTCTGCTCTTTTTTGGTTGGTTTCCTGGAGTGGGTTCATATGTGAGGGTGAAGTTGTATCCGCTTTCATCAAGTGCTTTCTGGTACGGGGGGGTTGCTTGGTCGAATTCAGCTTTGCCTACGGCCTACGGATCACGATTGAAGCCAACAAGCAAACCGTCAACTTCCTCGACGTCACTTTCAACCTGAGAAATAACAGCTACCAACCATTCACGAAACCCAACACAACACTCCAATACGTGCACCATGACAGCAACCACCCACCCACCACCACGAAAAGAATACCTACCAGAATTAATAAAAGGCTATCGATGCTGTCATCTAGCAAAGCTGAATTCGACCAAGCAACCCCCCCGTACACACATACTCTATACACACACATAACACTCATCTTCTCATTGTTGAGTAAAGGGTTGAATTGTCCATATTCTCTGTCACTATTTTTCTAACCATATGCATGTACAGCTAGACTCTCTGGCGGTGGTGTCAGAGAGAAGAAGTCTAGCAAAACTCATAGCCATTATGGACAACACCCTCCACCCACTACACTCGGACCTTGCGGAGAGAATGAGCACGTTCAGTGGAAGGCTCAGACTCCCAAAATGTAACATGTAACGACACAGGAGGTCCTTCATACCGACAGCCAGACTGTATAATGCATATGTTCCTTGACTGCACTTAAATGTAGAATATATTTAAATTATTCATATATTATATATATAATATATTATATTGTTATGATTGTTTATTGTGAGCGAACTGTGGTGCTGAATTTCCCCCAGGGATCAAAAACGTACATTCTATTCTACATTCTATTTTATTCTATGTACAGTAGATGGCAGTATTGTCCTGTTTAAGAGATTCACAACATTGCTGTTTACGGCAGACGTACTGCTTTACGGTAGACAAAAACGTTAATGAAACTGCCTAAAAAAAAAAACACATAAGAAACCAAGAACTCGCCCTCGATCATTCTACAGTTATAACTTCATTGGGCAGGCTGCTGTTTATATTGTGGGAAAACGGACGTGAAAACAGGCTGTTGACACGTCACTTAGGTCCGCATGGAGCTGGAGGGGGCGTGGCCTCCAGCTCCGCCTGAATTTCGGGAGGTTTTCGGGAGAGGCGCTGAATTTCGGGAGCCTCCCGGAAAATCCGGGAGGGTTGGCAAGTATGCCAAGCAGTGTGGGTGGGGAGCGTTTCCACAAAGTGTTTCCAGAGCGGCCAGCCTGAAATGCAGGTGTCAAGGACAGATGTCGAAGGAGATTTTTAAAACAAGGTTCTAAAGCTTAGTGATGTATCAGCTACTGTAAATCAGATTGTAGGTCGGTTTTTTTCATATTTCGCTGTGTTTGATGCATTTTTTTTGCGTTTCGTCTGATTGTAATATATGTCGGTCGAGAGGGGGCGTGATGTACATATGTTGTCAATATTCAGTGTTTTCTCGTTCATAGTTAATATTGAAATCCCACATTCTTTATTGTCATGTACATTCTGGGTGTTTCATTCAGTAAAAAAAAAAAATACTATTCAGGTCTGTTTTTTTAAGGTGGTCTGTCATAACATTTTTAGCTTTCAATCAGACATTGTTGTGAGGTTTTGGATTAGTGTTCCTAAAAATAGATGTACCTGCCCGCAGACACTTTTTTTTCTCTAAATTTGACCCCCGAGTCAAAATAATTGCCCAGGTTTGATCTACTCCCTTCAACTGACGCCCCTTTACTTAAAACAGTTGTGTGTGTGTCTCCATCATCCCCTCACACTTCTGAAATGAACATTTCATTACTGACTGTGCATCCCTAATTGCAACAATGAAGTATTATGCATCGATGTTAAATGTTAAAATGTAGATCCATGTTTGTATTAAAACCTGAGCCGTGTGGTTTTACGGCTTATCGCTTTTCAAAAGGAACGTCAGAAAATGGGTTGTTTTCTCCTTCTTGGTGCCCTGCACATCGCCACAAAGGGTCATGGGGAGAGAGAACAAGCTGTGTGATTTTCCAGTCAAGTTCTTTAGTTGTGTGATAAACAGTTCTCACATGGAACGGCGGCAAATTGGATTTTTTTTTTCCCTCCCAAAAAAATATTATCATAAAACAGGCTAGTTTTTCTCGCAGTTCCACTCGTAGCGTCTAATTTCTGCCTTCACCTATCAAGAGTGTGAAAAATGTTACATTCCCCACTAAAGGTGAGGCCTCAGTGCTCCCAGAACTCCAATTACCGTGACGTTTCCTTATCTGAGGCCCGTCCTCAACCCACACACGCTGTCAACAATCATCCTGCCGTAATGAATTCACCCACATTATTTGTCGGGTTTAATGGCCTGAAACCCGGGCCCTATCTATAAATGAACCAGACGTGGGACAACCGCACTTCAAAAAACAAATATAAAAGAATGAGTCCCTGCATTTCTCTCCCATAATTAAACATCTAGATGGATGTTAGAGATTGTACGGGAAATAAGGAAGGTTCAAAACTGCTGCTGCTTGCGAGCCAAAGGGGATGAGTCATAGCAACGGCAAGCGCAGCGCATCATCAGACGCTTTGAGCAGTGTAAAGCATGCGTAACATTGCTTACTGTCAACATAAAAACACTCTGCAGTTGTCATCTCAATACTATTCCTCTGATTCAACACAAAGATAATATTGTATTAAACAGAAACGTTTACAGAAATCCCACATCTTGGACTACCTCAAAAGTTATTTGTCATGAGGGAACATAACAAGGAAACACTAAATGCAGTACAGTGGGAGCTCCAACTATAGGGAAACTGCACTTTTTTTTTTTTTTTTAAACCTCACAATTAAAGGTGTGAATCTTTGTGCACTAGAAATGCGCAGATAGGCAATGATATCATCCGCAACCGCATCACCAAAGTCGTCATCCACCCGCCTTCCACCCGAACCAACATTTTATCAGAATCGCAACCGCCCGCCACCTGCCCGTTGAAATACATCAGAGGTCGGCCACCTTTACCACTCAAAGAGCTATTCAAACCTGTTCCACAGAGTAAAGAAGACAATGGGAGCTGCTAACGTTCTCGCGATTATGCAATTGGTGTTCATCCTAATGACAAGAATAAGGGCATGCTCTGAAGCCATTGCCTGTGACACCTTCAACAACATGTACAAGCAGATTGTTAGTCCAGCAACATGTTGTGTGCAGCTTCCGTAATCACACGTACAAGATTGAAAGGCATACTGAGTGATCCAGAGTAGACTGATGGTTGTGATATAAACAATTGTAACACTCTTACTAATATGCGCCATGCTGTGAAGACACACCAAACAAGAATGACAAACACATTTCAGGAGAACATCCTCACAGTAACACAACATAAACGCAACACAACAAATACCCAGAATCCTTTGCATCCGTGACACTTCCTGCATATATTTTACACCCCCGCGCCCCCAACCCCGCCCACTTTACCGACGCACGGGGGGGCGTTGCTGCTAGCGGGGTGTATAAAATAGTCAGGAATGTCATAGATGCAAAGGATTCAGGGTATTTGTTGTGTTGCGTTTATGTTGTGTTACTGGGAGGATGTTCTCCCGAAATGTTTTTGTCATTCTTGTTTGGTGTGGCTTCACAGTGTGGCATATATTACTAAGAGTGTTAAAATTGTTTATATCACAACCATTAGTGTACTCTGTGTCACCCAATATGCCTTGCAGTCGTGTGAGTGTGTCTGCAGAAGCCACACATAACATGTTGCTGGACTGACAAGCAGATCGTACATGTTGTTGAAGGCGATAAAGCCAATGGCTTCATAGCACGCCCCGATACTTATTAACTGGGTGACTGCCGGCAGTCATTCTAGAAAATGTTTGCGTCTCCTATATTTTCTTCGCTTTGTGACACGGGTCCTAAATGGCTCTTTGAATGGTAAAGGATACCGATCCCTGAACCATGTATATCAAATATTTCCGAATGGTTCAACCGCCACCCGCCCGAATCTAATTAAA